>NC_059119.1:50533833-50801333 GCF_020740685.1 Jaculus jaculus
GTCTCAATCTTGCCCATTTACCGAGCAATGCAAAATTAAAATCTGCTTTCATTATGTAAGGGGAAAGCATGGGTTGTTAACAAATAACTTTTTAAATAACACCTCTTCGCTGGGATAGGAACACAGGCACCATATATTTAAATGTATGAATTTAATGCTTCACTGTAGCATCAGAAATAGATCAGAACTGTTTTCCTAAATGAATGTTTAGAATTTATGCCTTTTACACTTGTAAAAAAAAAAACAACACTGGTTTATTTTTATGACTTAAATGTTTTTGTGTCTAAATGATGCCATTCTGCCAAAACCAAGGAGGAGGTATGGCCTGTCTTTATTCCTAATAATGAAAGGCCAAATTGCAAACACGGGTCTCTGTATTTCCTCTTTATGGCTTTGGTTTCTGATACACAAGAGACATTGTGATGAGGCACACAAACATTCTCACTAGCTCCGTGTAATGTGTGGCTCTAGTGAATGATGATTATTTTGATTCAAATCCATGGAATTCTTGGTTTTTAGTCCACTTTTTTTATATGATGATAGTTCATTATATGTTAGTAGCACACAGAACAAACTATTAATTAAATCAGAACTATGTCTATGTAGAAGTGGGCAATGATACAGGAAACTGTATTCTATAGGGAACTGTGTGCATTAAGTCATGTTGTTGCAGATATTTGAGCTTCTTCTTTTTATTTTTTATTTTTTGTATTTTTATTATTATTTCTTAATTTCTTTGAAAGAGACAGGCAGAGAGAGAGAGAATGGGCGCACCAGGGCCTCTAGCCCCCTTGTGCATCTGACTTACGTGGGTCCTGGGGAATTGAACCTGAGTCCTTTGGCTTTGACGGCCAGCGCCTTAACCACTAAGCCATCTCTCGTGTTGCTCAATTTGTTTCTGCAGGTGCTGAATCTCTTTCTCACGTGGTTGGATCTCATCTGGGTAGTATTTCTTCAAAGCTGCTAGTTGCCCTTTAGTCTGCTCAAGGAAGAACCCGACCGTCTCTTTGGGGAGGCCCCACCAGGTGCCCGGATGGAGCTGGCACCACCTGGGTCTTGACTCTCCCACGGCTCCAAGGCGAAGCCCCTGGTTTTCATGGGCCCTGCTCCCCACACACCCAGCCGCACCGGAGCCGCCAACGCCTTTAGTCAGTATTTCATTATGCGCATGCAAAGAAAAGACTCAAATACAATTTTACTTCATGTATCTTTATTTTATTTTATTTATCTTTTTGAGAGAGAGAGAGGGAGAGAATGGGCACTCCAGGGCCTCCAGCCACTGCAAACCAACCCTAGACACATGCACCGCTTTGTGCATCTGGCTTACGTGGGTACTAGGGAATCGAACCTGGGTCCTTAGGCTTCACAGGCAAGTTCCTTAACCACTGAGCCATCTCTCCAAGCCCTCATGGGTCTATTTTGATGGATACTGTTTTCCGCTTTTTCTGCTTACAAAGTAGCAGCAGAGCGCAGGACAGACGTCTCCCCAAAACCCAAACCCTGTACTTCTTTCTCCATGACCTTGGGAGCCCACGGTTGCCTTCACAAAGACTTTCCCCTCTTTGGTAGTGGCAAATTCTGTAGCTGCTATCCATGGGAGGGAGGGTTTGATAGAAGCTAATATACCCACAGCTAGCATGACATCCACTTTCTCCAAGGGGACATTCTAAATGTTGCACCGTCATGCATTGTGACTGTCCCAGACAATCCAAAACATAAGGTCACCTTAATCATAGCTCCTTTCGGTGCAATTAATACATAAAACGTAATTCAGGAAAACTCCTGTGAAAAAAAAAATTTAAGGATGGGTCTCACTCTAGTCCAGGCTGACTTCGAACTCACAGCAGTCCACCTACCTCAGCCTCCCAAAGTGCTGAGAGTAAAGGCAGGTGCCTCCACGCTTGGTCTCCTGTTACGTTTTTTAAAATATATTTTTGCTTATTTATTTGAGAGAGAGGAGAGAGAGAGAATGGGTACGCCAGGGCCTCCAGCCACTATAAATAAACTCTAGATGCATGCGCCCCCTTGTGCATCTGGCTTACGTGGATCCTGGAGAGTAGAACCCGGATCCTTTGGCTTTGCAGGCAAACTCCTTAACCACTAAGCCATCTCTCCAGCCCCTGGTTTTGTTTGTTTGTTTGTTTGGTTTCTTGGCTTTTCGAGATAGAGCCTCACTCTAGCCCAGGCTGACCTGGAATTCACTATGGAGTCTCAGGGTGGCCTCGAACTCACGGCGATCCTCCTACCTCTGCCTCCCAAGTGCTGGGATTAAAGGCGTGCGCCACCACGCCCAGATGTTAAATGTTTCAACTTGTGAGGACACAGAACACCAATGGAACGGGTAGCAGTCACATTGGAGCACTTCTCCATTGTCCTGGAAGTGGACTCGGAAAACATTGGTCCTCTGTCAACCTCACACTGTCAGCCTTTGTCAGCAACAGTGCTATAGGACACACAAGGGCTTTTGTCCCTCTGCCCAGTGCTCCTATGGCACAGCGTGCCCGTGGGCAGCTTCCCACTGGGATCCGGCTGGCAGATAGTTGCCCACATGCCTGCCCTGGCCTGGAACCCCTCATCCAAAAGCCCTGACCCCCACTCTATCCCTTCGCCTCTGAGCTCTGGACCCCAGAAGAAACAAGGAGGTGGCATTTACTCCCCACCAGTAAGGTTGAGGGTTTCTGTGGCTCTTGTTCCTTGACAACTGACAGTTTAATTCTAACCTGCCCAGCCTTGAGTGTGTAATCGTTTCCCTCTGTAGATTCAATGATGTCGGGCATTCGATAGCTCTACCTCAGTGGCTCCCAAGCGTCCATATCTAATAATTAACTACATATTCTGTTTATATGGAATGGAAAGAGGTGTTTTTGTAAATATTTATTTTATTTTTTTTTATTTATTGAGACAAAGACACAGATACATATATATATATATATATGTATACACACACACACACACATATATACATACATATATATATATGTGTGTGTGTGTGTGTATATATATATATATGGAGAGAGAGAGAGAATGGGCACTCCAAGGCCTCTAGCCACTGCAAATGAACTCCAGACTCAGGCGCCCCCTTGTGCTACTGGCTTATGTGGGTTCTGGAGAGTAGAACCTAGGTCCTTAGGCTTCGCAGGCAAGTGCCTTAACCGCTATGCCATCTCTCCAGCCCTGAAAGAGGTTTTTAAAATATTTTATTTATTTATTTGGAAGGAGACAAAAAGAGAGAAGAGAGAAAGAATGAGAGTTGTCACACCAGGGCCTCTAGCCACTGCAAATGAACTCCAGATACATGCACCACTTCGTGCATCTGGATCGATGTAGGTATTGGGGAATCAAACCTGGGTAGTTAGGCTTTGCAAGCAGTGCCTTAACCACTGAGAAATCTCTCTAGCTCCAGGAGTTAAAAAAAATATATTTTATTATTATTAATTTATTTGAGTGTGAGAGAGAGAGAGAGAGAGAGGGAATGGGCGCCCAAACCAACTCCAGATGCAGGTGCCACCATGTGCATCCGGCTTATGTAGGTCCAGGGGAATCAAACCTGGGTCCTTTGGCTTTGCAGGCAAGTGTCTTAACTGCTAAGCCATCTCTCCAGCCCCAGAAAAGAGGTTTGTTTTTATTTTTTATTTTTTATTTTTTTGTTGTTTATTTATTTATAAAGCGACAGAGAGAGAAAGAGAGAGAGAGAGAGAGAGAGAGAGAATGGGCGCGCCAGGGCTTCCAGCCACCGCAAACGAACTCCAGATGCATGCACCCCCTTGTGCATCTGGCTAACGTGGGTCCTGGGGAATTGAGCCTCAAACCGGGGTCCTTAGGCTTCACAGGCAAGTGCTTAACCGCTAAGTCATCTCTCCAGCCTAGGTCTTTTTTTTTTTTTTAAATCATATGCAATTTTTAACTTTTTGAACCAAACTCCATGCCCTTTCATACCACGACTGTGTGGTCAACTATGGTAGTGGGAAGAGTTGGGTAGGACCATGTGAGACCAGTGGCCCTGGCATCTTAGGGACTCTAACATGTGGGGAACCCAAAGAAGGCAGGCTGACATCGGGCTCTGCCATCAGTCCCTGATCTCCCCCCAAGGGGGTTCTGTTAGCTGAAATGGCATCAGTCTTGCTGTCAGGATGAGCGGGCTCTCCCCTGCACAGAACGACGCAGGACAGGGACCGAGATGGGATCCAGTCACAGGTCTGGAAACAGCACCTGAACAGAGCCTGAATCCCCCGATGACCAATCCAAGGGACAAGGAAGGGAAACAAGAGGGACGATACAAAACAATAAAAATCCAGCTGGGCATGGTGGCTTTAATCCCAGCACTCGGGAGGCAGAGGTAGGAGGATCACCATGAGTTCAAGGCCACCCTGAGACTACATAGTGAATTCCAGGTCAGCCTGAACTAGAGTGAGACCCTACCTCAAAAAACCAAACAAGGGCTGGAGAGATGGCTTAGCGGTTAAGCGCTTGCCTGTGAAGCCTAAGGACCCCGGTTCGAGGCTCGGTTCCTCAGGTCCCACGTTAGCCAGATGCACAAGGGGGCGCACGCGTCTGGAGTTCGTTTGCAGAGGCTGGAAGCCCTGGCGCGCCCATTCTCCCTCTCCCTCTATCTGTCTTTCTCTCTGTGTCTGTCGCTCTCAAATAAATAAATTAAAAAAAAAATTAAAAAAAAAACCAAACAATAAAATAAAAACCCCATCTCCTTAGGCTGGAGAGATCCCTTAACAGTTAAGGCACTTGCCTATGAAGCCAAAAGACCCAAGTTTGATTCCCAGGACCCACGTTAGTCAGATGCACAAGGGGGAGCAAGCATCTGGAGTTCATTTGCAGTGGCTGGAGGCCCTGGTGTGCCCATTCTCTCTCTTTCTCTCCCTCTTTCTCTGTCAAATAAATAAATAAAAATAATAGTTTTGTTTTTTTTTTTTAAAGCATGTGTCACCATGCCTGGCTGTTTTTTGGGTTTTTTGTTTTTTGTAAATCCCACCTCTTTCCCAAGCCACAAACTACCAGATGGAGACTCCATATTCCCTATTCCGGGGGGAACTTTTCTTTTTCTTCAGATATTTTATTTTAGTTTTTGTTTATTTGAGAGAGAAAGAGGCAGAGAAAGAGAAAGAAAATAGGCATGCCAACCCCTCCAGCTACAAATGAACTCCAGACACATGTGCCACTGTCCCCCATAAACTCAGGTGTTCTGAATGCTAGGTTCCCAGCTGATGGAGATTTGGGAACTAACACCTTCTAGAAGCAGTGCATTGTTGGGGGCGGGCTTATGGGTGTTACAACCACCTTCCCTTTGCCAGTGTTTGGCACACTCTCCTCTTGCTATTGTCCACCTTATGTTGGCCAGGAAGTGATGTCCACCTTTTGCTCATGCCATTATTTCCCTGCCATTGTGGAGCTTCCCCTTGAGTCTATTAGCCAAAATAACCCCCCTTTTTTTTATATCCCCCATAAGATGCTCTTGCCCCTGTGATTTCTGCCAGCAATGCGGACCTGACTGCAACAACCACCTTGTTGCATCTGGCTTACTCGGGTCTTGGAGAATCGAGCCCGGGCCCTTTGGCTTTGCAGGCAAACGCCTTAACCACTAAGCCATCTCTCCAGCCAACCCCCTTCCTCCCCTCCTTTGTATCTAAAAGCCTTACTTCTGCCTTGCTTGACCTCCATTAACTTTTTACTGGAGTAAGAGCTCTGGTATCACTGCGGTGCCCAGTGAGGGCGTGAAGGCAAATCCTCCAATCTTCCGCTCAAAGGTCAGGGTTGATCAAGCCTGGCTGAGACAGAACTGGGGGAGAAGCGATCCTGGGGGTCTGACACGTCCTGCTGGGGGGGAGGGGTAGGAGAACCATGGTTAGCACTACTGCATGCCCTCGAAGAAGAGCAGGCCATTCTGTACCCCGAGCAGTGGGAGGTGTTTTTCCAGAGACAGTTGGACTGCCGTGTCTCTCTCCAAACTCTTGCTTTTTTCTTTTAGACAGAGAGAGAGTGAAAGAGAAAGAGAGAGAGAAAGAAGGAGAAAATGGGCATGCCAGAGCCTTTCAGCCACTGTGAACAAACTCCAGACACATGCATCCCCTTGTGGGCAAGCGTGGCATTGCATGCTGGCATCACTATTGCATCCAGCTATACGTGGGATCTGGAGATTCAAACATGAGTTCTTAGGCTTTGCAGGCAAGCACCTTAACCGCTAACCCATCTCTCCAGCCCCAAGCTCTTGTTTTTATTAAACTTAGAAATCCTTCCTTAAGCTGGGAGTGGTGGTGCATGCCTTTAATCCCAGTACTAGGGAGACAGAGGTAGGAGGATCACCATGAGTTCAAGGCCACTCCAAGACTACCGAGTAAATTCCAGGTCAGCCTGGGCTAGAGTGAGACCCTACCTCAAAAAAAAAAAAGAAAAAAGAGGGCTGGAGAGATGGCTTAGCAGTTAAGCGCTTGCCTGTGAAGCCTAAGGACCCTGGTTCGAGGCTCGATTCCCCAGGATCCACGTAAACCAGATGCACAAGGGGGCACACGCGTCTGGTGTTTGTTTGCAGTGGCTGGAAGCCCTGGGGTGCCCAGTCTCTTCTCTCTCTCGCTCATGCTCTCTCTCCTTCTCTCTCAAATAAATAAATAAATATTTTTTAAAAAGAAAAAGAAAAGAAAAGAAACCCTTCCTTAGATCCTAACCCTTTCCGCTCCCCTGAATACCTATGGAAAGGGACTAGAAACGTACCTTAAAAACCAGTTTATTCTGTCCCTAGGACGCCTCCTTCACCATGCTCCCCCAGCAACACCATCTTACATGTGAACTATCTATTGATTCATTAGTTAATGGCATAGGAGGGGCTGTACTGATGTCACCAATCACCTGGTCCATTTATGACACTCTCTGGCATTGTCAGTCCTTTTTCCACAGAATCTGCCCATTTGCTCAAGCTGGGAGCAGGTGTCCAGTCCTTATGGCCCTATTCCAGTCATCATCCGATACAACCCTTGAGGGTTTTGTTGCTCCTAATGGTCCTGAATAAGCCCGTGAACAGGATACTGTCACTGTGATTACAAGTGAAGGTGGGGTAGGGGCTGGAGAGATGGCTTAGCGGTTAAGGCGCTTGCCTGCGAAGCCTAAGGACCCATGTTCGACTCTCCAGATCCCACGTAAGCCAGACACACAAAGGTGAGGAAAACGCAAGGTCGCACGTGCCCACCGGGTGGCGCAAGTGTCTGGAGTTCGATTGCAGCAGCTGCGGCTCTGAGATGTCCATTCTCTTCAGCTGCCTGTCTTCTTTCTATCTCTTTCAACTTGCAAATAAGTAAATCAAAATATTTTTAAGGGCTGGCGAGATTGCTTAGAGGTTAAGGCACTTGTCTGCGAAACCTACAAATTCAGGCTGGAATCTCCAGGTCCCAAGCAAGCCAGGCACACGGTGGCTCAAGCATGCAATGCCGCACATGTGCACAAGGGGGCGCACGCATCTGGAGTTCATTTGCAGCAGCTGAAGGCTCACTCGTTCTCACTCTCTCTGCCTCTTTCTCTCTCTCAAATAAAAAACAAAAAACAATTAAAACTATTTTTAAATAAATAAAAAGAGAGAGCCAGTTGTGGTGGCACATGCCCTTAATCCCAGCACTGGGGAGGCTGAGGTTGGAGGATCTCCATGAGTTCAAAGCCAACTTGGGCTACAAAGTGAGTTTCAGGTCAGCCTAGACTAGAGTGAGACCCTACCTCAGAGCGGGGGTGGTGGGAGAGGCTGAGTTAAACCTTGCTTGCTTCGCCTGCTGACCCAGGTTCATTTCAAAGCCATCCATGTGAGGCTGGATACAAAACATGGCTCGGGCGTCTGGTACTCGTTTGTGGTAGTGAGAAGCCCAGGAGTGCAAGAGAGACAAGATCCACTGCCTCTGTGTGGTCCGTACAGAGTTGTGTGCACGGGCTACCGCCCCATTTGTCCTCATGGGATGAAAATGGAAGACTTTCCCTGGGGGTGTCCCCTGCATTTGAGCTGTTTTGTTGATGCTTGAGTTTTGTTTCCTATTATAGCAGCTAATGTTATCTCCAATATAAAGTTTAGGTTTTGAAATAATGTATTTAAAGATGTAAATAAAAGCCGGGCGTGGTGGCGCACACCTTTAATCCTAGCACTCAGAAGGCAGAGGTAGGAGGATCGCTGTGAGTTCGAGGCTACCCTGAGACTACATAGTGAATTCCAGGTCAGCCTGAGCTAGAGTGAGACCCTACCTTAGAAAACCCAAAAAAAAAAAAAAAAAAGATGTAAATAAGATTTGGTTTTTTTTTAGGCAAGCCCAAGCCCAACAGTCTTCTTTTTATTTTATTTTATATTTATTTATTTATTTGAGAGCGAGAAAGAGGCAGAGAGAGGCAGAGAGAGGGAGAGAGAGAACGGGCACGCCAGGGACCTCCAGCCACTGAAAACTAACTCTAGATGCATGTGCCCCCTTGTGCATCTGGCTTACGTGGGTCCTGGAGAGTCAAACTGGGATCCTTTGGCTTTTCAGGCATATGAATTAACCGCTGAGCCATCTCTCCAGCCCTCTCCTTTTTCTCTCTTTTTTTTTTTTTTAAATGTGAGAGTGAGGGAAGAAGAGAGAATTGACACGCCAGGGACCCCAGCCACTGCAATCAAGCTCCAGATGTGTGCACCTCCTTGTGCGCATACGCAGCCTTACATGCTTGTGTCACTGTGCATCTGGCTTATGTGGGACCTGGAGAGTTGACATGGGTCCTTAGGCTTCATAGGCAAATGCCTTAACTGCTAAACCATCTCTCCAGCCCGTAAGACGTAAATAAGTTTTATTGCACTCAGGTGGCAGAGACAGGATGACGAACTTTAGGATATCTTGGGCTTTGCAGCAAGACTCTGTCTCAAAAAGGAAAGGAGGGCTGGAGAGGTGGCTTAGCGGTTAAGCGCTTGCCTGTGAAGCCTAAGGACCCTGGTTCGAGGCTCGGTTCCCCAGGTCCCACCTTAGCCAGATGCACAAGGGGGTGCACGCGTCTGGAGTTCGTTTGCAGAGGCTGGAGGCCCTGGCGCGCCCATTCTCTCTCTCTCCCTCTATCTGTCTTTCTCTCTGTGTCTGTCACTCTGAAATAAATAAATAAATAATAAATTAAAAAAAAAAAGGAAAGGAGAGGGCTGGAAAGATGTCTTAGCAGTTAAGGCATTTGCCTGCAAAGCCTAAGAACCCCAGTTAGATTCCCCAGGACCCATGGAAGCTGGATGCACAAGGGGGTGCATGCATCTGGAGTTCGTTTACAGTGGCTGGAGGCCCTGGCATTCCCATTCTCTCTTTCTCTCTGCTTCTTCCTCTCTATCTCAAATAAATAAAGAAATAATAAAATATATATATATATATATATATATATATATATATATATATATATTATTTTTTTTTTGGTTTTTCGAGTTAGGGTCTCACTCTGGCTCAGGCTGCTCTGGAATTCACTATGTAGTCTCAGGGTGGCCTCGAACTCTCAGCGATCCTCCTACCTCTGCCTCCCGAGTGCTGGGATTAAAGGCATGCGCCACCATGCCCAGCTCCTTCCCTTTTTTAAAAAATATATTTTACGCCGGGCGTGGTGGCGCATGCCTTTAATCCCAGCACTCGGGAGGCAGAGGTAGGAGGATCGCTGAGAGTTCGAGGCCACCCTGAGACTACATAGTGAATTCCAGGTCAGCCTCAGCTACAGTGAGACCATACCTTGAAAAACCAAAAAAAAAAAAAAAAAGGGAAAAAAAAAGGAAAAGAGAGGGCTGGAGAGATGGCTTAGCAGTTAAGGTGCTTGCCTGTGAAGCCTAAGGGCCCATGTTCAACTCTCTAGATCCCATGTAAGCCAGATGTACAAAGATGAGGCACACACAATGTCACACACGCCCACTTGGTGGCACAAGCGTCTCAAGTTCAATTGCAGTGGCTGAGGCCCTGGCATTCCGATTCTCTTCTTTCTCTATATTAATTTTTTTTTTTTTCCAAAAAGGAAAGGAGGGTCAGGTGTGATAGGTGCATGCTCTTTAATCCCAGTACTTGGGAGGCCGAGGTAGGAGGATGGCTATGAGTTTGAGGCCACCCTGAGACTACATAGTGAATTTCAGGTCAGTTTGGGCTAGAGTGAGACCTTACCTCAAAAACCACAAAATGTGAGAGAAGAGTACCAAAGTATAATGACACATTGTATTAAAATGCATTAATGAAATCCATTACTTTTATTGCTAATTTCCCAAATAAATAAATGATAAATAAGTAAACAGAACAGAAATGACTTAAGCACACATATCATAGTGTTGTAGAGCAATTTCCTTCTAACTGAAACGTCATCCCTGGAGGAGGCTCGTTAAGAACTTGAGACTCAGGAAGTTCTGAGGCTCAAAGCTCATTAAGTCTCAGGAGCTAAAAGAGCCTTGAGAGGGGCTGGAGAGATGGCTTAGCAGTTAAGCACTTGCCTGTGAAGCTTAAGGACCCAAGTTCGAGGCTCGATCCCCCAGGACCCACGTTAGCCAGATGCACAAGGTAGCGCATGTATCTGGCATTCGTTTGCAGTGGCTGGAGGCTCTGGTATGCCCATTCTCTCTCTCTTTCTCTCTATATCTGTCTGTTGCTCTCAAATAAAAAATAAAAAAGAGCAGCTCACAAGTCTTAGAAAGTTCCTGAAACGTTCCAGATTTGTTCGAGAAACAACTATTTATGAGACTCTCCTACCAGCTGAGTACCAGCCGATCACATTGCGAGCCCCAAGAACACTGATTGCCTGAGTTGTGGAAGAGCTGCCTTTTGATTCATCCAGGCTCCTGTAACTCCTCACCCACACTCCCGTTAGTAACCCCAATCAACTCACTGGGGTTCACCAAGGTGCACTTTGGTGTAATCGCCTTATTGGTCTGTTGGTGGTGCCCTATCTGAGAGTGAACAGACGTTCGTTCACGTCTGTAACATACAGAATGTGAGGGAATCACTCAGAGACTTATAGATATAGTTGTGGACACACGAAAATGGCTGGAGGGATGGCTTAGTGGTTAAGGCATTTGCCTGCAAAGCCAAAGGATCCAGGTTCGATTTCCCCAGGACCCACATTAGCCAGATGCACAAGGGGGCTCACTCGTCTGGAGTACGTTTGCAGTGGCTGGAGGCCCTGGTGTGCCCATTCTCTCTTCCCCCCTTTCTCTGTCAAATAAATAAAATTAAAAAAATTTAAAACTCAGGTAAGCTAAACAGAAGAATACACCTGCAAAGCCACCTTTGGACCCACCAGGTTCAATTCTCCAGGATCCACATAAGCCAGATGCACAAGGTGGCGCATGCATCTGGAGTTCATTTACAGTGGCTACAGGCCCTGGCACACCCATATCCATCCCCCCCTCAAATCAATTAATCAATCAGTAAACTCCATCTATGAACCATTCATGAGTGGCATACCTGAAACAAAATGACACCAAATGGTTTTGGGAAAACCTCCGCCAATGGTCTCCTTCAGTCAGTGACAAATAAACCATCTCATTCACTCCTGCTGCAGTGGGTCAGCTGGGCAGATCTGCCACCTGAAGGGTTCATAGCCTTCCCTGGAAACTAGAGGGAACCAAAGAGTTAATAACTCTCCCTAAAACTAGCAGGCAACAAAGAAGCCACAGAGGCCTGAGGCCTTGACAGGCTACTCCCGATTGATAAAGTTCCCTAAGCTCAGAAAACCTTGAGGACCAGAAACCGTGTGGTTGAGGGGAGGTACCCTCCCTAGATAATTTGGCTAAAAGAGCTTATTCCGAGCAAGAACACAAATAACTACAGTTCCTTATCGACTTCCCTTGGACCTGCAGCTGGTACAGTCTGTTTTCCCTTTCTTCTTTTAAATAATCTTTTTAAGATTTTATTTTATTTGCTCATTAGAGACAGAGGGAAGGAAAGAGAGAGAGAATGGGCACGGCAGGGCCTCCAGCCACTGCAAAGGAACTCCAGACGCATGCACCTCCATGTGCATCTGGCTTACGAGGGACCTGGAGAATTGAACCTGGGTCCTTAGATTTCACAGGCATTTGCCTTAACCGCTAAGCCATCTCTCCAGCTCTACAGTCTGTTTTTCTTAGGCTAATAAGCTTGCACCCCAGCCTGGCCCAGGGCTTCGGCCTTCATCCCGTGGGAAGGCTGCTGCCCCTCGCTGCTTCTCTCGATAGATAGTCTGTCTGGAGAGATCAAGTCCCGTGTTCTCTTTTGCTTTTCTCTTCCACTTTCCTTACACCACCTCTCCTGGGGTTTGCTGATGTCTGCTGTGGTCTAAGATGGCTTCGCTCAGCTGCTGTGGGTCCCTGGCCACTTCCTGCGGACAGCCACTCGTCCTGGGCACAAGGTGGCAGCAGAGAGCCAGGTGAGGCTTTCAGCGGCTGCAAAACCTCGGGAGCACCCTCCAGTTCGGGTGGCCTTCAGTGTTCAAAACACATCCCAGTGACCTCGTGGCCCAACAGTAGCCGGTCTGACTCCAAAACACATCCCACTAAGCCATCTCTCCAGCCCATAAAACAGTGTCTAGCCACACAGCCCAAACTAGACACGGGCATATCCAACTGAGATCCTGCAGCAGCAGCTCAGCCTGTGTGCAGGGTGAATCTGGATAATTCAGATGCCCCAGATTTTTCTTATGGCCTGAGTCACGTTATTTCGGTACATCAATTAAAATACAAAGAGATGGTTTAGCGGTTAAGACGCTTGCCAGAGAAGCATAAGGACCCAGGTTCGATTCCCCAGGACCCACACAAGCCAGATGCACAAGGTGGTGGTGCATGTCTGGAGTTTGTTTGCAGTGGCTGGAGGCCCTGGAGCACCCATTCTCTCTCTCTTTCTGTCTCTCTCTCTCTCAAATAAATAAATATTTAAAATACAGGGTAACTATCACTCTTTTCTTTGTACTCTGTAATAGAACACCTGCGAGTTTGAAAGTAGCTATTTTTCCCTCCCTTAGTGTGAATTCATTCAGGCCTTCATCTACCCACCCATCCATCCCTCCATCCACCCATCCCTCCATTGATTAAATAGCCAGAGTAGACCTACCACATCACACAGACACACACCCTCAGTGTGTCCTTGTTGATATCTCTGATCAATTGTACATAATGGACATAAAGAAAGTGGTTAGTAGCCAGGCGTGGTGGCGCATGCCTTTAATCCCGGCACTCGGGAGGCTGATGTAGGAGGATCACCATGAGTTCAAGGCCACCCTGAGACTACATAGTGAATTCCAGGTCAGTCTGGGGTACAGACCCTACCTCAAAGAAAGAAAGGAAGGAAGGAAGGAAGGAAGGAAGGAAGGAAGGAAGGAAGGAAGGAAGGGGGGAGGGAAGGAAGAGGTTTGAATTATTTATGAGCCAAATAATATTCTAGCAAGAAATGTTCAGCAAAGTATATATATACTTAAAAAATAAATAACTGGAGCCAGGCATGGTGGCACACATCTTTAATCTCAACACTCGGGAGGCAAAGGTAGGAGGATTGCCATCAGTTTGAGGCCATCCTGAGACTACATAGTGAGTTCCAGGTCATCCTAGGCTAGAGTGAAACCCTACCTCGAAAACCCAAAATAAATAAATAAATAAATAACTGGGCTGGAGAGATGGCTTAGCGGTTAAGGCACTTGCCTGCAAAGCCAAAGGACCCAGGTTTGATTCTCCAGGACTCACGTAAGCCACATGTACAAGGTGGTACGTTGAGTCTGGAGCTCATTTGCAGCGGCTGAAGGCCCTGGCACACCCAATGTCTCTCTCTCTCTCTCTCTCTTTATCTATCTGCCTCTTTCTCTCTCTCAAGTAAAAAATAATAATAATAATAATAACTGAAAAAACAAAGGAGGAGGCCAAAAGGAGAAGGGTTGTGGTCCCAGCCAGGTGGTCGGGGCTTCCGTGGCACACCTGTCTGGGTTTTGACTTGCACCTGTGCATCCTTGCTGTGAGAATCTGCCCACACCAGGGCGCAGTGGGTGTGGGGGGCGGCCAAGAGAAGAGGTAGGATTTCTTCTAGTCTTCCATGTGCATTCTGAGGTCAGAGGCCTGGGGCATTGTCCTTCTGCCCTGCCTCTCACTTCCATACACCACCCTCTGGTTTTCCCAAGAGTCCTGAGTCCTGAAGGGAGAGAAGAAAAGCCACGTGGTGGTCTCCCTTTCCCCCTCAGCATCCCTACACGCAGACCCGATGGTCTGCCCCGAGGTAGCCTTGGACCAGCCTCTCACGGGTCTGAAATCTTTTTATTTTATTTTTTATTTTTTTGGTTTTTCGAGGTAGGGTCTCACTTTGGTCCAGGCTGACCTGGAATTCACTGTGCAGTCTTAGGGTGGCCTTGAACTCATAGCAATGATCCTCTTACCTCTGTCTCCCAAGTGCTGGGATTAAAGGCGTATGCCACCACGCCTGGCACGGGACTGAAATCTTTAGCCTGGGTTTGTCTAACCACCCCAGCAAAGGGCTAAGATACCCAGGGCCATTTTCATCTGCCAAATTCCACATATTGTGTAACTTAAGATGTGCAAAGGCAGCCGGGTGATGAGGTTATGGTGATACCAGCCTAGAACCCCAGAACCCCAGGCTGAATGAAGCAGGGGCATGGAGAGGTTGTGGCCAGCATGGATTACATAGCGAGTTCTGGGGAAGCAGCCTGGGTTATAAAGTGAGACCCTGCCTCAAAATAAAAAAAGAGGGATTGGAGAGATGGCTTAGCGGTTAAGGCATTTGTCTGGAAGGTCAAAGGACCTCCGTTCGATTCCCCTGGACCCACGTAAGCCAGATGCACCAGATGACGCATGCGTCTGGAGTTCATTTGCAGTGGCTGGAGGCCCTGGTGTGCCCATTCTCAATCTCTCCTCCCCCTCCCTCTCTGCCTCTTTCTCTTTCAAATAGAAATCAAATATTTAAGAATAAAGATTAGTGAAAAGAAAGAAAGAAAAGAAAAAAGCTGGTGGTCATGGTGGCATACGCTTCCTTTAATCCCAGCCCTTGGGAGGCAGAGGTAGGAGTTTGGCTGTGCGTTGGAGGCCAGCCTTAGACTATGGAGTGAATTCCATGTCAGCCTGGGCAAGAGGGAGGCCCTACCTCAAAAAACAAAACAAGCTGGGCATGGTGGCACATGTCTTTAAACCCAGCCTTTGAGAGGCAGAGGTAGGAGGATTGCTGTGAGTTCGAGGCCACCCTGAGACTCCATAGTGAATTCAGTTCAGCCTGGGCTAGAGTGAGACCCTACCTCAAAAAACAAACAAACAAACAAAAAGGCAAGCAAAGGGCTGGGGTGTAATGTAGCTCAGTGGTAAAGAGCCCTTGGGCTTTTCAAACAGGAGGCCCTGGGTTTGATTTCCAGAACAAGGGGGAAAAAATAGAACCGAAATGAGGAACTTAAAACCGTGCTAGCTGGGCATGGTGTCACATGCCTTTAATCCCAGCACTCTGGAGGCAGAGAAACAGGAGGATCGCCGTGAGTTCGAGACCGCCCTGAGACTACGTAGTGAATTCCAGGTCAGCCTTGGGGTAGAGTGAGACCCTACCTCGAAACCAGGCATCTGGTCAGTGGTCTGCCTGGATCTGGTGTCTCACGCAGGCTGGCCAGGTAGCAGGCTCCTGGGACGCTGGCCAGGTCCAGAGATGGATGTGGGCCTGGGAGTGGGGGAGGGGGGTCGCTGCGACGTGAGCCTGGGGCACCGTGCAAGGCTCCGGCCCAAGCAGGGTCCGATGGGTTCCTCTGCTCTTTGACCTCGGGGCGCTGATCCAGGAGGCTGGCCACGGCCAGGCCCCTCTCCGACGGATGGCCCTGCTGCCCGGTGACGCGCGTGGGCTGCAGAGTCCCGAAGGTTCGCCATGGAGCGCCCGGTGAGTGTGAAGGCTTGGGTGCAAGAGAACCGGGCCTCCTTCCAGCCCCCCGTCTGCAACAAGCTCATGTGAGTCCTGGCGCGACCCCTCCCCACATCCATGTCACCCCCTCTGTCATCACCTCTTTTCCCCACCTACTTCCTTGAATTCTCCAACCTCAAAGCCTGAAGAAGGGGGTGGTCACCCGGGCTGGGTGAGTAGCTGTCGTTCCGTGTCACCGCTCTTGGGCCCTTCCTCTTTCTGGTGACTTCAGGGGGGGAGTGTGGGCTTGCTTTCTTTTTTATTTATTAAATTTATTTATTATTTATTTATTTATTGGTCTTGCTTTCTGATGATGGCTGCAATGGCTCTGAGTTGATGGGAGATGAGCTAACCCTTTCAGGGCTGGAAACCAGCTCCTTAGATGGGATGTTCTCGGGGAGCATGGTTTTCAATGTCTCAGGTTTACAATAGAACCCAGATGAGGGGAGTCGGCTGAGCTACACAACATGCCCTCAAGCATCGAGCCTGAGGATCATCTTGATGGGGGATTTTCTTTTTTTTTTTTTTTTTTTTTAAGGGTCGGGGAGAGGAGCGGTGAAGTCTCATGTAGCCTAGGCTGTCCTTGAACTCTGGTGTAGCTGGGATTATAAACACGCATCCCCCATTCCAGGTTCATGCCTGTTGGGGATGGAACTCAGGGTTTAGTGCATGCTAGGCAAGCACTCTACCAACTGAGCTGAAGTTCTTGATTTGTAGCTTAGACACACACACACACACACACACACACACCCCTCAGCCCCTCCCGAGGCCCACCTGCTTTTACAATCTGCCTTGTCCACCGCTGTCTTTCAGCCCAAGACCTCTTAGGCTGTCCTCTGTGTTCCCTTCCTCCCTCTTCCTCAGTTCCAAAACTGGGCTATATATATATTTTCTCCTCCTCCTCCTCCTTCTTCTTTGGTTTTTCGAGGTAGGGTCTTGTTCTAGCCCAGGCTGACCTGGATTTCACTCTGTAGTCTCAGGGTGGCCTTGAACTCACGGCGATCCTCCCACCTCTGCCTCCCGAGCACTGGGATGAAAGGGGTGCGTCACCCATGTCCGGATGTTAACTGGGCTTTTTTTTTTTTTTCCCCACCTCTTTCCTACCCCATACACACCTAGGCCCATAGTCAACACGTCTGTGTTTCCTCAAGTCATCTCCAGTAGGTTAGGGCTTCAACGCAGACCAGCTTCAGTCGCTGACTCTCGGAGAGACAGGCTGCTTAGTGAATCCTTGCAGCATTCCCCGATGGGGTGAGATTTATAAGTAACTTTCTCAATGTCACAAAGCTAGCGAGGGACAATGTCCACATGCAGGCTTAACAACAGCCTACTACAAAGTCCGGGCACACTCTTGGTCACCGTGGCTAACAGACCACATCCTGCCTCCGCCTTGAAGCTTGTATCCGGCTGTCTCTTCCCCTCACTGCGCAGCTGTCTGTATTCTCTCATTCCCATGCCTCCTCTCTCTAGCCTACTTCAAAAATAAAAAAAATAAACCTGGACCAGCATGATAGTAAACACCTGTAATCCCAGTACTCAGGAGACTGAGACAGGAGGATCCCCAGGTTGAGACCAGCCTGGCTACATAGTGAGACTGTCTCCAAAAACAAAACAAAAACCAGAAATAAACAAAATGGCTGGGGGGGGGGGAATGTAGCTTAAGGGCAAAGTACATGCTTAGCTTGTGCAAAGCCTTAGGTTGCATGCTAAGCATTGCGAAATTGAAGAGCTGAGACTCCCCGCCACCCCAGAGTTCAAGGTCTGGGTCTTTAGCCTGGTGTGGGTGGTGCAAGCCTTTAATCCCAGCACTGGGGTCGGCGGGGAGGGAGGGGGCAGAGGTAGGAGGATCGCCATGAGTTCGAGGCCACCCTGAGACAACAGAGTGAATTCCAGGTCAGCCTGGACTAGTGAAACCCTACCTCAAAATCCCACTGCTCCACCCCCCAAACAAAGGTCTGGCTCTTTGACTGGGCCCCTTCTCAAAACTGACCCTCTTCCAGCCACTTCTTTCCCAAAACATAAGAGAGAGAGAGAGAATTGGCATGTCAGGGCCTCAGCCACTGAAATCACACTCCAGATGCTTGCGCCACCTGGTGGGCATGCGCAACCTTGCGCTTGCCTCACCTTTGTGCACCTGGCTCACGTGGGATCTGGAGAGTCTAACATGAGTCCTTAGGCTTTGCAGACAAAGGCCTTAACTGTGAAGCCATCTCTCCAGCCTGCTATTCTGTAATTCTGAACTTGGGAGGTGAAGATACGAAAACGAGTCATTCAAGGTCATCCTCTGCTACCTGGCGAGTTCAGAGCCAACCTGGGATACATGTGACCCTCTGTGTCTCAAAAATAGTTAAAAAAAAAAAAAAAGTAAGCTACGGAGCTGGAGAAATGGCTTAGTGGTTAAGGAGCTTGTCTACAAAGCCAAAGGACCCAGGTTCGATTCTCCAGGAACCACATAAGCCAGATACACAAGGGGGTGCACGCATCTGGAGTTTGTTTGCAGCAGCTGGAGGCCCTGGTGTACCCATTTTCTCTCTCTCTCTCACACACACACCCTGCCTATTTCTCTCTCTCTCTCTCTCAAATAAATAGAGAGAAAAACTAAAAATATTCTTTTAAAAAGTTAACTGCAAAGCTAGCATTATCTCCTCATTTACAGATGAGCAAGTTGAGGCTTCAAAGAGTTAAGTAGCATGCCCAAGATTGTAAAGACAGACTGGATCCCAGGAGGCTGGCTGGAGCGCCTGTGTTTTTAAACCCATCACAGTGACTTGCCGCTGCCTGAACCCCCGACTAGCTGTCACAGTCCCCTGTCTCCCCGAGAGCAGGGCCTCCAGCTGGTGGAGCGTGACAGACAAGTTGTGTGGGGCGGGGGAGGGCTCCCCTTTTCTCTTCCGGAACTGGAAATCTTCAGTGTGGCCCAGAACATCTTATGAACAGTGTAACAGGGCCACCATCACACTGCTCCCTGTTGGCCAGAGGACATGGTGACACACAATCACGCAGAGATGTCTAGATTCACACATCATAAGCTGGAGGGTGGGAGGCAGGTGCACCAGGTCCTCTCCTGTCCCCACGAGCCCTGGTCCCTCCAGCCACCACCCTCTCAGGAGCTGACCCAGGATCCCCGCCTCTCCTCTCCTCTGCTCACGCAGGCACCAGGGACAGCTCAAAATCATGTTCGTTGGAGGTCCAAACACCAGGAAGGATTATCACATCGAGGAGGGTGAGGAGGTACGTGGCAATTATCCCTCTGCGCCAGCCCCGTGGGCAAGAAATGCCACCTCGGGGAGGCGGGTACAGAGACTTCCTGCCCCAGGGCCAGAGTGTGTGGCTCAGAGAGGGGCAGACATGACTGTGACCTTAGACTTGTGGGAACTGCAGGGCCACCTTTGACTGCTGTCCTCTTCCTCTGAGCTGAGCCAGGGAACTCTGCTGTGGACGGCTCCACCACAGGGACACGCAGCAATCTGTGTTCGGTGGGATCCTGCCCCCCGCCCCAGCCAGCCTCAATACACATGGTTGCCCTCCCAAATGAGACCTAAGTACCAAGACACTCTCCTTCTGTGACCCCAAGAGCCAGGTTCTCCTTCTGCACATTCAGGAGCACAAGAAGGCATCTTGGGATGGAAAGGGTGAGGGATGGAGAGAGGAGGAGCAAAGTGGCTGAGAGGGCTGGGCCCCGAGGAAGCGGCTAGGGCTAGGTGACCCCTCCTAAGCTCTAGAGGGTACAAACCCTGAATCGCTAGGGGCAGTGTGTGCTGGGGGCTGGACTGAATCTTCCTTTATGCCTTCAATTTTGTACTGTGCTTCTCTATCCCTAACCAAAAGCACCTAAACAAAGGTGAAATTAAAGCAAGGGCTGAGGGCTGGAGAGATGACTTAGTGGTCAAGGCGCTTGCCTGCAAAGCTGAAGGACCCAGGTTCAATTCCCTAGGACCCACGTAAGCCAGATGCACAAAGAGACCCATGCTTTTGGAGTTCTGTTTGCAACAGCTGGAGGCCCCGGTGTGTACATTTTCTATCACTCTGCCTCTTTCTCTTTATCAAGTAAATAAAAGAAATAAGAAAGCAAGGGATGAAGGTGGGCATGGTGATACAGGCCTGTAATCACAGCACCTAGGAGGTGGAGGTAGGAGATCAGGAGTTCAAGGCCAGCGGCTGGGCGCAGTGGCGCACGCCTTTAATCTCAGCACTTGAGAGGCAGAGGTAGGAGGACTGCGGTGAGTTCAAGGTCATTCTGAGACTGCATAGTGAGTTCCAGGTCAGCCTGGGCTAGTATGAAACCCTACCTTGAAGAACCAAAAAAGAAAAGAAAAGTTTGAGAGAGAGAGAAGGGAACTCCAGATGTATGCTCCACCTTGTGCATCAATCTGCCTTTGTGTGGGTACTGGGGAATCGAACCCAGGCTGTGAAGCTCTGTAAGTGAGAGCCTTTAAACACAGCCTTCTTTCCAGCCCTAACGCTGGCTTCTGAGATAACCCCGATCTGACTCACCTATCACTCAGAGTCCATGTGCCCAATTCCTTCCCTGGGAAAGTCAGGTGAGAGGGAAACTCAGAAGAACCTCTGACTAGCCCCGTGATTGGACAGGTCGTGTCCAAACCTTTTTGCTCCGCGTCCATGAAAGGATTTGATGTGTCTAGGGTCCTTCACACCTCTCATCTCTTTCCATCTTGCCCTCCTGTGAGGGCCTTTCCGGGTCGCAGAAGCTAGACTTGATTTAATATCGGCCTGAGCTAGTACACTTAATCTTTCAGCTAGCCCCAAGCCCCAAACGTGATTTACTTCCAAATGCACATAATTCTTTTTGGATTGCCCGTGGCTATTGGGGATTTTCTGTTGTCAGTGATCTCTCTGCTCTTGGCCAGGCCTGCGGATTGTCACAGGAAAGGCCTCTGGGCAGGGGACAAGACAGGAAAATTCCAGAACCTTGCTACGGTTTTGTTCAATGGCTAAGTACCTTGGAGTTGGCCTCGAAAGGGCCTAGATAGTCTAGACTCCCCACCCTCTGAGTTTTCTTGATAGTAGCGGGGGTCTGAGGCCTTCAGGAAGCTTTCTGGGTTTCCTATCAGCACTCAGGGGCCCAGCAGGAGCCAAGCCTCCCCCGCCTCCAGGAAGGCTCCAGGAGGTCCCAAGCTCTTCTTTCTCCCATAGGTGTTTTATCAGCTAGAAGGAGACATGTTGCTCCGAGTCCTGGAGCGAGGTGAACACCGGGATGTGGTCATTCATCAGGGAGAGGTGAGGAGGAAGATGAAGAGACAAGGGGCACCACAGAAACCCATCCTGGTCACTTGTCCCGACCCTCCTGCCCACCCGACGTGCTTTGCCCATCCTCTGGGCTGCCCCATTTTGAGCCCAGGCTTACATTCCCTCCAGTCCCCTGGGTAGAGCTGGACAGCCAGGGACCCCTGCTGTCCTGTGGGTGGTCTGGGGTGACACGGAGGTCCCCTGGAGGAGCAGCAGCCTTACTGGGCACCCCTCTGCCCCTGCAGATATTCCTCCTGCCTGCCAGGGTGCCTCATTCCCCGCAGAGGTTTGCCAACACCATGGGGCTGGTGATCGAGCGGAAGCGACTGGAAACTGAGCTAGATGGGCTGCGGTAAATGTCCCTGCCGGTGGGGGCGGGGGGCAGTGGGTGGGTAGAAATGGGTGGGTAGAGGGCCAGCAGTGGGGCAGGGGACACAGTTCAAAACTTCAACAGAAAGTGTCCTACATAGGATCGTCATGAGTTCGAGACCACCCCGAGACTACATAGTGAATTCCAGGTCAACCTGGGCTAAGGTGAAACCCTACCTCGGAAAACTGAAAGAGAGAAAGAGAGAGAGGAGGAGGGAGGGGGGAAGGAAGGAAGGAAGGAAAGAAGGAAGGCAGGCCGGGCGATCATGACGTACACCTTTAATTCCAGTATTCAGGACCCACAGGCCCTACCTGGAAAAAAAAAAAAAGAAAAAAAGGAAAGGGCCATGTGTGGTGGTGCACACCTTTAGTCCCAGCGGAAGTTCGGGGGATAGAAATATAGCTCAGCAGTTAAAGACACTTGCTTGGAAACTCTGATGGCCAGGGTTCAATTCCCCAGTACCCATGTCAAGCCATGTGCACAAAGTGGCACACGTGTCTGGAGTTTGTTTGTGGTGTCAGGAGGCCCTGACACACCCATACTCACTCTTTCTTTCTGTCTTCCTCTCTCTGAAATAAATGTAAGTAAAAGTATTTTTTTTTTTTTAAATAAAGTCAGGTCTAGAACAATAGACCTAGCATGGAGGCCCAGCAGGGAAGGGAAGAACCTAGGTCCTGCTCAGAGTGGATTCCACCCCACTTCCTGTTTTGACTCATCAGTCTGATTGTTACACTCTAAAAAGAGGAAGCCCCTGAAATGCAAAGGAACAAAGATTTTCCTGAAACTAAGTTTAGAATTTTTTTTCAAGTAAGAAAGTTTAAATTTTTCAAGTTACTGGAACTAAAGTTCTTTGATCCACATCTTGATTTATTTTTATTTATTTATTTGAGAGAGAGAGAGAAAGAGGGAGAGAGAGAATGGGTGTGCCAGGGCCTCCAGCCACTGCAAACGAACTCCAGACACATGCGACCCCTTGTGCACCTGGCTAACGTGGGTCCTGGGGAATCAAACCAGGGTCTTTTGGTTTTGCAGGCAAATGTCTTAACTGCTAAGCCATCTCTCCAGCCCCCACATCTTTTTATAAAAAATAATTTCATGGGCTGGAGAGATGACTTAGAGGTTAAGGTGTTTACCTGTGAAGCCAAAGGACCCAGGTTTGATTCCCCAGGACCCATGTAAGCCAGATGCACAAGGTGGCACATGCATGTGGAATTCATTTGCAGTGGCTGGAGGCCCTGGCACACCATTCTCTCTCTCATTCTCTCTCTCTTAAATAAATAATTAAAATATTTTTAAGATTAATTTTTTTTCAAATTTTTGTAATTAACTTCCATGATCATAAAATATATTCCATGGTAATTCCCTCTGTACCCCACTTTCCCCATTGACACTCCACTCTCCATCATATCCCCTTCCCCTCTCAATCAGTCTCTCTCTCTCTTTTTTTTTTATGTCATGATCTTTTCTTCCTATGATGATGGTCTTGTGTAGATAGTGTCAGGCACTGTGAGGTCATGGATATCCAGGCCATTTTGTGTCTGGAGGAACATGATATAAGGAGTCTGCCCTTCCTTTGGCTCTTACATTCTTTCCGCCACCTCTTCCACAGTGGACCCTGAGCCTTGGAAGGTGTGATAGAGATATTGCACAAATAACTAAAATACTTTAAAAGCAAAGTACATTTGCTATCCACCCCCTGCCCTCCAGTCAGATAAAAGCAGCGCTGAGACTTCTACCTTGTTCTTTCTGTGAGCTGCCTATGCCTCCCAACACTGCAGGCTTGCATGGGATTGGGTTTTGCCTTGTTTGGTTAGAAAACTCCTGCACATTTCTCATACTATTAAACCCCACTATTAATGCTGTAACACAGTCTATCTATTCTACTGCATAATAGCCTGTTGTGCAGGCAGATACCTGGCCTCGCGTCCTAAAAGGAGTCTCTCAAAGGAGCTTCACAGAGGAGGCTTTAGTGACTTATTGGTGTCCTCAATAACATTTTATAGCAAATTCAATAACGGATTTCATCTGGCTGCTTTTGACCTTTAATAAAAGCCAGGGACTCAGCATTAAAAAAAAATAATAATAATGCCATTCTGAAGGCAATTCCCAAGGGCACTGTGATCCCTTTATGGAACTTTCTGGTGGGCAGCGCATTCCGGGGTAGACGTGGCGCAACCTGTCTCGCCCTGGGCAGAGCTGAGCCTGTTTGTCAGTGAGGGTTGAAAAGCGGAGCTGGACCGGCCCCGACATGGGTCCCAGGATTCAGAACTCAGGTGACAGCTACTCCTTACCCTTGCCGTGTGCCGTGTGACACAGCGCTGTCCTGTCTTCTTGGCCTTCTTCCCAGGCCACCAGGGGAGCTCACTGCCCTGGCTGGAAACACCTGGTCACCACAAGGACCCCCGAAGGCTTATGCTTACAGGGCCAGGGCCTTCCCCAGAAGAGAAGGCCTAGCTCTGCCCCACTTCTCGGCTGTGACCCCAGAAAGAGAGGCCCTGACATTAGGGGTCTTCACATTGGCCACGGAAGTTTCCTTATACACTGACCTGAAGCATCGTGGACAGACTTGGATCCAACGTTCTCTTACTTTCCCGGACTGTCTTGAGACCAGCCTACTCTGACACGGGCTGTTTCATCCCTGTCACTTTGTCTTGCTCCCATAGGCTCTGAGTTCCCAGCTTTTTAAAAAGTTTTTAATCTAATTTTTTAAAATTTATTTATTTGAGAGCAACAGACACAGAGAGAAAGACAGAGGGAGAGAGAGAATGGGCGCGCCAGGGCTTCCAGCCTCTGTAAACGAATTCCAGACGCGTGCGCCCCCTTGTGCATCTGGCTAACGTGGGACCTGGGGAACCGAGCCTCGAACCGGGGTCCTTAGGCTTCACAGGCAAGCGCTTAACCGCTAAGCCATCTCTCCGGCCCTTATTCTAATTTTTATTTTATTTTTGAGTGACAGAAAGAGGGAGAGAAAGAGAGTGAGAATGTCCATGCCAGAGCCTTTCAGCCACCGTGAGCTAACTCCAGATGTGTGCGCCCCCTTGTGGCACGTTGCGACACTGTGTGCCTGTGTCACTGGGCATCTGGCTGTGAGGGACCGGGAGATTTGAACATGTGTTCTTAGGCTTCACAGGCAAATGCCTTAACTACTAAGCCATCTCTCCAGACCCCGCCCTTCTGAGGCAAGCCCAACAGACTGGCCTTTTTTATGAGAGAGAGCAAGAGCGAGTGAGCAAGCGAGAGAGAGAATTGGAGCACCTGGGCCTCCAGCCACAGTCATTGAACACCAGACGCGTGTGCCCCCTTGTGTGTGTGCGCCCCCTTGTGCGTGTGTGCCACCTCGCCTGTGTGCGCAACTTTGTGCAGGTGTCACCTTGTATGTCTGGCTTATGTGGAATCTGAGGAGTCAAACATGAGTCCTTAGGCTTCACAGGCAAGTGCCTTAACCACTAAGCCATCTCTCCAGCGCTGAGTTCCCTGCCTTGTGAATGGGGGACCTCATGCTGGTGGAAGAGTCAAGTGTAGGAACGTGGTGAAAACATGGATCCCTGGGCTGTGCGAATACAGGACGAGGATCCAGGCAGAAAACCGCAAGCAGAGCCAAGCCTGACCCAGGCTGCCCTGAAGCTAGATGGGCTGTGGATGACCTTGACCTCGACCTTGGCAGGTACTATGTGGGGGATACCGTGGATGTCCTGTTTGAGAAGTGGTTCTACTGCAAGGACCTTGGCACGCAGTTGGCCCCCATCATCCAAGAGTAAGCCACCAGCCCGGTCCCTCCCCTTAATATCACCTCAACCTGCTAACGTGGAGGGAGGAAGTCTTCCCCATGGGGAAGGGACAGGGCTATCTTACAAGGCTGGGAGGAGAGGAGGGGGGATAGTCAAGTCCTGTGAGGGCCCTGCAAGTGTGTGGTCTCTTGTGGATGACATCATATGTTGTGTGTGTCTCTTTGGCTTCTAAATAGGAATTCCCACCAGCCATGACCCTCTTCTCTGTTCATTCCCACAGGTTCTTCCACTCGGAGCAGTACCGAACGGGAAAACCCAACCCTGGTGAGACGCCTGGCCATCACCTTCCTTCCCTCCCTCTTCTCTCTCATTCCCTCCCTCCTTCCCTCTCTCTTCCTGAGTCCTCTGCCCAATACTTAAGGGGCTAAGAAGACGGAACCAAACGGTGCTCCCGTGTCAACTGCTCAGTCACTGGGCTGGACCCAGGTCCCATTCTAGCTACTGACAGCCCAGGGGAGGGGCGTGGAGAGGACCCCTTGAACCTGGGTCTGCTGGGGCTGGGTGGGTGGAGCCCAGAGGGCACTGACCATTGCTGTGCTGTGGGTGCAGACCAGCTGCTTAAGGAGCCACCGTTCCCGCTGAGCACGCGCTCCATCATGGAACCCATGTCTCTGAAGGCCTGGCTGGCTGGCCACCATGAGGAGCTACAGGCAGGCACATCCCTCAGCCTGTTTGGGGACACCTACGAGAGTCAGGTAAGGTAGTCCTATGCTACCTAGGGCATCTGCCCAGAAACCTGTGAAGTGAGAACTAATCTTACACCACACACACACACACACACACACACACACACACACACACTCTTTCTGTCTCTGTAGAGGCTGTGGACATGAGTGAGCGTAGGGTACTCTTGTCCCCTTCTTGTCTCAGAAGACAATAGTGAGCCAGGCGTGGTGGTGCACGCCTTTAATCCCCAGCACTCAGGAGTCAGAGGTAGGAGGATCGCTGTGAGTTCAAAGCCACCCTGAGACTCCATAGTGAATTATAGGTCAGCCTGGGCTAGAGTGAGACCCTGCCTCAAATAAACAAACAAAAACAAACAAACAAAAAATGGTGATCAAAAGACAACAGTGTTGTTGTGACCAGAAATCTTCTGAGGACTTTGGGGCTGGAGCAATGGCTTAGTGGTTAAAGCGCTTGCCTGCAAAGCCTAAGGATGCAGGTTCGACTCCCCAGTTACCCTCATAAGCCAGATGCACAAGAGGGAGCATGCATCTGGAGTTTGTTTGCAGTGGCTGGAGACCCTGGCACACCCATTCTCTCTCTCTCTCTCTCTCTCTGCCTCTTTCTGTCACAAAAAAATTAAATAAATTATTTTTAGAGCTGGAGGGATGGCTTAGCAGTTAAGGTGTTTGCTTGCAAAGCCAAAGGACACAGGTTCGATTCCCCAGGACCCACGTTAGACAGATGCACAAGGTGGCTGGAGTTCATTAGCAATGGCTGGAGGCCCTATATGTGTGTGTGTGTGTGTGTGTGTCCCTCTTTCTCTGTGTCAAATAAATAATTAATAAAATTTTTAAAAAATATTTTTTAAAAGAAAGACAGAAAAATCTGTTTTTGCCCTCATCAGGTCATCGCTCACGGACAAGGCAGCAGCGAAGGCCAGGGACAGGACGTGGACGTGTGGCTTTGGCAGCTGGCAAGTGGGACCCTGAGAGAGGGAGGTTCAGCTTCCCATCCACAGGGATCAGGCTGCTCCAGGGCCCTTGGTTCCCATAGTGCCAGTGCCCCCCGGGGGCCTCCCTGCGAGGGGGGCCTTCAGGAGAGGGCTGAGGCCCCACAGCCTACCTTTTCTTTGTTGCCGTTTCGTTTGTGGGTGGCTGCGGAGGGAAGCCAGGACCTCGTGTTAGGCAAGTGCTCTTAGCGCCGAGTACACAACCCCAGACCCCACCCCGGACGTTTTCATTTCGAGACGGGGGTCTCGCTAAGCTACCCAGCCTGGCCTTGAACTCACTCTTGACAGCCCCCACTTGATCCTCCTTTTCTTCACACAGGAGGGCTCCTCTGTGGTGACAATGCAGGGACAGAGTCTGAGCCTGACTCCCGATGACAGCCTCCTGGTACCAGCGGGGACCTCGTGAGTACATGGCAGCATTTTCCCCAGTGGCAGGGCCACATGATCCAGCCTTGCCCGACCTCCTGCCCACTTATGTCTCCACAGGTATGTGTGGCAGAGAAGACAAGGCTCTGTGGCCCTGTCTGTGACCCAGGACCCTGCCTGCAAGAAGCCTCTGGGGTGAACCCCTCCCTGCCGTGGGCCCAAAGCAGCCCCGGGGGAGTCTGAGTGCCATCCTGGGTGCCACCCTTGCCAAACAGTTCCCCTCGCCCCGCTGCATGTCCATCTATAGCCCCAAGCACCTCGGTATAGTCCACATCAGGCCCTGGACATCACTGGCATCCGTTCTCCTACCATCTTCAGGCCGAGATGCCTGACTCCTGGGGTGCCAATGGCTCTCCTCTCTCTTAAGTGCTATAGGCACCGTGGGTTAACCAAATACGATATTATGCTCACCCATGCCACCATTGTTCCCATGGGCCCACCTGTCTGCCACCAAGGAGGCGCTCAATAAAGGCGCCCTGGTGAACAGCTGTGGGCTATGAGTGGCAGGCTGTGACGTGTTATGTCAGGTGTTTGGGAACCCAAAGTAATCACGGGCGTGTTGGAGGGCTTCTCATTGGTCGTTGCGGCCTGTGCATGGGCATTCCTTACTCTGCAAAAATCCTAAGGTACACATGCTCTGGGTCCCATCCCAGTAGCGTGGTTGAGGATATCTCTGTCTCCGTCTTTGTTCCCATCAACTCAATCACGTATTTATCCATTCATTTATTTTGATTTTTCGAGGTAGGGTCTCACTCTAGCTCCGGCTGACCTGGAATTCACGATGTAGTCTCAGGGTGGCCTTGAACTCACGGCGATCCTCCTACCTCTGCCTCCCAGTGCTAGGATTAAAGGCCTGCGCCGCCACCACGCCCAGCTATTTCTTGACCTAAATTAAAAACAAACATAGGGCTGGAGAGATAGATGTCGTAGTGGTTAAGGCACTTGCCTGCAAAGCTAAGGGACCCAGGTTTGATTCCCCCAGAGCCCATGTAAGCCAGATCCACAAGGTGACGTATGTGTGTGGAGTTGGTTTGCGGTGGCTGGATACCCTGGAGCACCTATCCTTTCTTTCTCTCAAATAAATAAATAAAAATAAAACTATTTAAAAAAAAATAGGTGTGTGATGGCACACACCTTTAATCCTAGCACTTGGTAGGCAGAGATAGGAGGATCACTGTAAGTTTGAAGCCAGCCTGAGACTCCATAGTGAGTTCCAGGCCAGCTTGGGCTAGAGTGAGACCCTACCTCAAAAAACAAAACAAAACAAAACAATACAACCCCCCCAAAAATTCAAACAAAAAACACCCACCTTTTATTGAGTTTCCCAATTGCAGAAATCATTTGTGCTGACTACAGAAAACGCAGAAGTCCATAAAAGGCCACATCCCCACCCCTAATTAACCCTGGGTCACAACTGCTGCAGGGTCAGGAGTGGGGCGGGGGGGGGGGGGTGGCAGAGGGAGAGAACAGGCGAGCCCCAGCTTTGGTAGGCAGCCTGGGCTGAGAAGGGCCTGACAGTGTTGAGCTGTACCTGTACCAAACTCGCCCGGGGCGCGGGACCAGAACTTCCTCTAAAAAAGGGAACCGGAACCCTCAGCTCCCTGCCCAAGCCCTGTGGTTGACAGCGTTGACACACTCTAATGGAGGGCACGAGGATCATGTCTTTGCCGAGGGCGTTTCTGGCCCTGGCAGCCGTGGGCACCTGCCCCTGCCCCCCGTCCCAAGGCCTTTCTCTCCTCCTCCAAATGGCCGTGGACCAGCGCAGCTAGGCAGAGGCCAGAGCTGGGAAGAGACTATGGTGTGTTGGGGACAGGCTCCTGGCTCTGAGCACTGGGGCCTGGAGGAGAGGGGGTGAAGCCCCATCCCAGGCAGGAAAGCCAGACAACCAGGGCACCTTGTTCTCTCCTCACTGCTCTCCGAGCAGGTGTGGCAGCGCTGAACTTTATAGATGAGGCTCTGACGGGTTTGGAAGTTGGAAATTGGGAGCTTTTTTGTTTGTTTGTTTGTTTGTTTGGTTTTTGGAGGTAGGGTCTCACCCTAGTCCAGGCTGACCTGGAATTCACTATGTATTCTCAGGGTGGCCTCTAACTCACGGCGATCCTCCTGCCTCTGCCTCCCGAGTGCTGGGATTAAAGGCATGCGCCAGCGCTTGGGAGCTGTTTTTTTTTTCACATAGGCCTGTCTGCATTTGGAGTTCAGGCACGATCTAACCACTGACTTCTGTGGCTACAGCCCACATGCCCTCAGCCTTGACCAGACCAGCACCCCGATGGGTCTGAGAGGAGATACTGATGAGCCTGTGGGAGTAAGTCCAGAAAGAAGTTTTATTTTATTTTATTTTATCTTATTTTATTTTATTTCATTTATGAAAGAGAGAGAGAGAGAGAGAAATCGGCATGCCAGGGCCTCAGCCATGGCAAATAAACTCCAGGCGCTAGCGCCACCTAGTGGGCTTGTGTGACCTTGCATTTGCCTCACCTTTGTGCATCTGGCTGATGTGGGATCTGGGGAGTCAAACCTGGGTCCTTAGCCTTCACAGGCAAGCACCTTAACCACTAAGCCATCTCTGCCCATGGCCATTTCCAAAACACAAGATCATGCTGTGAATTCAACAATCCTCTCTTTCCTGCATTTCTTATACTCCATAATACCAGGTAGGATTAATCCAGGGGGGACTAAAGCAGACTTTGAAGAACAGGACACTCCTTGAGCACTCAGGCCCCTTCAAAACAGTCTATATTCTTCCTGTTGCCCCAGTGCAGGTCAGCTGGCCCAGTCTCAGTAGTTGTTATCTCAAACAATCGCAGGTAAATGGGCAGTTTAGGCCCAAAGATTTCATTTTTTCTGTGTCATATCCCTCACACCAGTTCATTTCTATGTAATACAACCCTGAACACCTTCTCAGGACATGGTCATAACAGAAAGTCTCTCACACAAACTGCTTCTAGCCCTGACATGTCAATTGCCCCCCACCATCTCTGTCTCTCTAAAAATAAATAAGTAAAAATTAAAAAAAGAATGTTGGAGTTTTGACATGAAAGCATGTCATTTATAGGAAAATGGATGGAATTGGGGTTGAAGAAATGGCTTAGTGGTTAAGGTGTTTGCCTGGAAAGCTGAAGGGCCTAGGTTTGATTCTCTAGGACCCACATAAGCCAGATACACAAGGTGGCACATGCATCTGGAGTCTGTTTGCAATGTCTGGAGGCCCTGGTGTGCCTCTTCTCTCTTTATTTTCCCCCCTCTTCTTTCTTTCTCTCTCTCTCAAATAAATAAATAAGATATTAAAAAGGGGAAACAGATGAAACTGGAGATTATATTAAGCAAAATAAACCAGACTCAGGAAGACAAGTACCAACTGTTTTTTCTTATCTATCTATCTATCTATCTATCTATCTACATTTTTTTTTTTTTTGAGGTAGAGTCTCACTGTAGCCAGTGCTGGGATTAAAGGTGTACACTACCATGCGAGGCTTTGGCTTGTATTTTCTTATTTTAAAAAATATTTTATTTATTTGAGGGACAGAGAATGAGAGAGAGAGAGAGATTGAGAAAGAGGCAGAGAATGGGCGTGCCAGGGCCTCCAGCCACTGCAAATGAACTCCATTTGCATGCACCACCTTGTGCATGTGGCTTACGTGGGTCCTGGAGAGGTGAACCAGAATTCTTTGGCTTTTCTGGCAAGTGCCTTAAGCGCTAAGCCATCTCTCCTGCCCCTCAACTTGCATTTTCTTTCTTTCTTTTTGGTTTCTGAGGTAGGGTCTCACTCTAGCTCAGACTGACCTGGAATTAACTCTGTAGTCTCAGGATGGCCTTGAACTCATGGCGATCTTCCTACCTTTGCCTCCCAAGTGCTGGGATGCAACCACACCCAGTGTCCTTTTTTTTTAAAAAAAAAAAGTTTATTTACTTATGTATTTGGGAGAGTCAGAGAGAAAGAGAGACAGAGGGAATGGGCATGCTAGGGCCTCCAACCACTGCAAACAAACTCTCAACACATGTACCACCTTGTGCATCTGGCTTACATGGGTCCTGGGGAATCAAACCTAAGTCCTTTGGCTTTGCAGGCCAAAACTGCTAAGCCATCCATCCAGATATTTTTTATTTTTAATCTAAGCCAGGTGTCGTGGCACATACCTTTAATCCCAGTGCTGGGGAGGCAGAGCTAGGAGGATCACCAAAAAGAAAATAAAAGAAAAAACAAAAAGAAAATGCAAGGCAGGCATGGTAGCACACTTCTTTAGTCCCAGCACTTGGGAGGCAGAGGTAGGAGGATCACTGTGGTGGTTTGATTCAGGTGTCTCCCATAAACTTAGGTGTTCTGAATGCTAGGTTCCCAGCTGATGGATATTTGGGAATTAATACCTCCTGGAGGGAGTGTATTGTTGGGGGCAGGCTTATGGGCTTTAAAGCCAGTTTCCCCTTGCCAGTGTTTGTCACACTCTCCTGTTCCTTTTATCTATCTTATGTGGACCAGGGGGTGATGTCCTCCCTCTGCTCATGACATCGTTTCCCTCTGTCACCATGGAGCTCCCCCTCTAGCCTGTAAGCCAAAATAAATCTCTTTTTCCCAGAAGTTGCTCTTGGTTGGGTGATTTCTACCAGCAATGCGAACCGGACTGCAACAATCACTGTGAGTTCGAGGCCACCCTGAGACTCCATAGTGAATTCCAGTTCAGCCTGGGCTAGAGCGAGACCCTACCTCGAAAAAAAAAAAAAAAAAAAAACAAAAAAGAAACCCAAACATTTACATTTAGGTTCAGCCAGGAAATAGGTCTGTGGGAGCCATAGTGAGTGTCCCAAGGGGAAGGGAAGCTAGAGACAGAGTGAGGAAGTAAAGCCAGCAACCTCTTCCCTCAGGGCTTCTCAGGAAGCTCAGACCTTAAACCAGGCTGTCTTCCTGGGTGTGGTCCTCAGGCCTCCATTCCCTGTGGATGGGGTCAAGGATGGGCGGGGGGGGGGGACCTAACCCCCTCACCCCAGTTCCTCTGGGGTTTCAGTCTACCTCAGGCCTCTTGCATCATACTAAAGGTGCTCAGGGCTGGAGGGAGGCATAGTGAAGTGGCGGGCAGGCTGGCAGGCAGGGGGTACAATGGGGTGCACACATATGCATCAGTTTACGTGGCATCTCTAGCCATTTCCCTCTCCTGGAAACTCACCAGTGCTTTGCCACCTTCTCCACCCTCATAGAGAGAGCCCCTCTCCACACCCCTGGCCACCATGGGCAGGAAAGGCCAAGTTGGGGTGAGCCAAACTCAATCTGAGATTGACCAATTCAAAATGAGCCACTCACGGCTGGAGGCAGGGTGGAAGCTGCTTGGTGCTGCGGCGGTTCAGGGGTTCTGCTGAGCTTACCAGAGTTTCATCCAGGGGTCTTGCTGTCCAGGGCGTCTGCCGGGCTCAGAGCAGCTCTGCTGGTGGAGGGGGACCATGTGCCATTTGCCCTTTCTTGGACTCTTCTCCAGCCAACACTTTTTTTTGGGGGGGGGATGTGGGGGGTCGTTTCGAGGTAGGGTTTCCCTCTAACCCAGGCGGACCTGGAATTCACTATGGAGTCTCAGGGTGGCCTCGAACTCACAGCGATCCTCCTACCTCTGCCTCCCAAGGGCTGGGATCAAAGGCGTGCGCCACCACACCTGGCACCAGCTAACACTTTTGCCCAGTTCTCTCTACCATGGGCTCGCTCTCTCCCAGCCCAACCTGATGTAAGGCAAATGGCTAGAAATCCATGGCCATGGCCATGTGAAGGGAGGGTGTGGGAACTGCCCCTGAGGAACCCTTGGAGAGGGAAGGTCTGGGCGAGCTCCTAACCAGCCTAGGAGCCTCCCAGCATCTCCTGTTGAGGGCGCCGACTGCTCGACTGCTCGCTGTTTTGCTGAGTTGGCCTCTAGCCCTCTCTCTACCCCGTGGGCTTCTCAAGGCCTGTCTTTACCTTTTCCAGCCAGCACGTCAGGCTGCCTCCGCACTCCCTGAAGGCAAGTAGGGCCCCTTGGCCAGTTGCTGTACCTTTCTCTGCACTTGTGGAATGGAGCTTGTCCACTGCAGGGAGGGGAGATGGAAAAAAAAAAATCTCTCCATCAGAGCCGGGCGTGGTGGCGCACGCCTTTAATCCCAGCACTCGGGAGGCAGAGGTAGGAGGATCGCCGTGAGTTCAAGGCCACCCTGAGACTCCATAGTGAATTCCAGGTCAGCCTGGGCTAGAGTGAGACCCTAAGCTCAAACAAACAAAACACAAACAAACAAATCTCTCCATCAGAGCACTGAGGAAGGAAGGAATTTTGGGGGGAGTAGAGAGAGGATGGAGAGGAAGAAGGGAGTAAAAGCTGTAATCCCCAGTTGGGAGAGAGCCCTGGCGGTGGCAAGGTGAGCTCTTAGAGACAGGCTGAGGAGAGACCCCCATTTAGAGACAGGCTGAGGAGACCCCCCCATTTGGGAAATGCAGGAACCGATTCCCTGTGAAGGTGAGGTTGATCTTCCCACCTTCCCTTTCTGTCTCCTCATGTAACCTGCCACCACCCCAAGGGACAACCCAGCCGCAGCATCCATTGCTTTCCTCCGAGGGATGAGGGAGGTGTGACGGACAGGCCAGCAGTCACAGATGCTCCTCCAACAATGTGCCGGGCTCCCCCACCACGGACCATGCTGAGCTGGAGGAAGAGAGCCCTACTGTGGCCTGAGGCTGATTCCTGGCAAAGGACTGGCCAGGACTCCAACAGAGCACAAGGTGAGATCGCAGAGAGGCTGTGAGCTGAGCGGGAATAGTGGCTGCTGCCGCTGGGCGGTAACACAGCGAAGATGCCTGTGAACGAGCAGGTTTAAAGGGCAGAGGGTGAAGCCGAGGCGCAAGGGTCCGAGGCGTCTCCAGAGAGGGCACACGCCAGAGCACCCTGAGGGCCGAAGAGCAGATCTCTGTCTTCCACTTCCACATGGATACTGAGGTGACGGGGATGCATGGGTCACCTGGGGAATGAAGAGGACCCTGAAGGGGCTGGAGGGGTAGCTTAGCAGTTAAGGTGTTTGCCTGTAAAGCCAAAGGACCTCGGTTCAATTCCCCGGGACCCATGTAAGCCAGATACAGGAGGGGGAGCATCCGTCTGGAGTTTGTTTACAGTGGCTGGGAGCCCTGGTGAGCCCTGTTGCGGTGTGCTGGGGAGGGGGTTCCCCTCTAGAGTGGGCGTGTGCAGAGCCAACCTGCTGAACCACCGTCCGAGCGCCCACACAGGCTAAAACCAGGCATGATTTCCAGGAGTTTATTTGAAACACAATACAAACTGACGGCGGGGTGGATGGCGTCTTTACTGACAGGCTACATTGGCACAGCAAGGGCGTGTGCCATCCCGGGAAGGTACTGGAGGAGAGCGGATGGGTGGGGCACACAGGACCTGGGTCAAGGCTTTCCTGAGGCAGGGTGCTAAATGGGCAAATTACCCCCCCCCCCCCGCCATCCCCAGAGGAAAACAGGGACAACTGTGAGTAATAAAGGCTTCCCGCTCCCTCCCGAAAGCTTGTCCCTTCCCAACACAGTAAGACAGAATCTACAAAAACCCCAGAGGGCTGCTCATCACCTTTTCTCACTGGGGGGCTGGGGATCAGGACTACATCAAGTAATGGGGTGTGATAGACACAGGGGCCCACTTGCCCCAGACCCACTCCTTGCCTGCCCTTCCAGGTGACTGTTGGGGGGTGACCCTAGAGACTCTGTCAGGCTAAGGAGGCCCTCACAGACATCTGGAAGGGGAGACAGAGAAGGCAGGCTCTTGTCCCCTCTCTCTGTCTCTAGCTCCCACTGACAAGCCTCGAAGGTTCCAGCTTCCGATCCCTGGTAACATGGCCTCACTGGTCCGAGCAAATCCATGCCCCCCCCCCGTTCCCCTTACCCGCTCTGTGTTCAACACTTAGGGCACGTTCTGCTTTCCTGGCTGGGCCCTGTGCCAGGGTAGAACTGGGTCCTTCACTTTTGTACATCCTGTGGAAACACCAAGGTGGTGGCCATGACCCAGGACCGAGGGGATATCTTACAGAGTTTGTTTCCTCGCCCTCCAAGGGACCTGGCACCATGGCATGTCGGTGGTGGGCTGTGCAGACAGCCTCACGTCCACTAAGCAATGGCCATATGCCTTCACATGGCTCTGTGTTTCCGCAGCCCCCCAGAGGCAACACTGTGGTCCCCCCGGGAAGAATGGCAAAGGGAAAACGTGCTCGGGAGGGCACCGACAAGGAACCAAGGCTCCTTGGCACCTGCCCTCCACTCCATGGAGTAGTTCATCAGGGTGCCTGCTTTTCCCGGGGTTGAGGTGGGGGCGTAAAAGCTTAGTCGTATCACCTTTGCTGGGAGGATGGTGTTTCCGAACCCTCCAGACACATGGGGCTCAATATGACCTGCACTTTGCCCAAAAGCTCACTCTGACTTGGCCCAGGAGGACCCTCCTGAACCTCAGCCTGCCCGGGGGCCAGTCCCTTCCACAAACCTCTTGAACCTGGTAGACAGAACGAAGCTACGCACGGTCAGAGAGGCCACGGATCTGCGCAGTGAGCTGTCACCTGGACGTGACGGAGGGCAAAGTGACACACCCACGTGCCCCATGTGCCGAGGGCAGAGCCACGGGCAGACAACTGCGCTGTTTTCTTTTTCCTTTGGAGAAGAAACTTCCCGAAGGCCAGCTGTCTACTGTGTCTTTACTGAAGGGACATTTCCCATCTCGTGAAGCACGCTTGATGCAGGCTTCCCGCCGCGGACCCCAATCCAAGGTCCACGGAGCCCCCCCACCCCTCACAGCTGTGCAGATGATGGGAAACGCTTCTCCCAGAGAAGCCAAGATGCTCTCTACCCTCAGCCACATAGCCTGCTCTGCCGACGCTAACCAGCCTCAGGAGACACAGCCTTCTGGATGTCACCACCATTTTCGGACAAGTCACTCTTCCTGGGGAAGGAGGGTCAATTCCAACTGTGGCTATCTTGTCCTGCAACAACCTGTTTTGGGGGGCGGGTACCACATCTCAGCCATTCAGCTGCATGCCAGGTCAGACTCCAATGGTCTGTCAGGGCTGCGCCCCTGAGCCCAGGTGTGCCTGTCATGGACAGTGGACAGGGGAGTGGAGAGGCAAGGTTCCGCTAATGTCTGCAGCTGTGATATGGTGAGATAGGATGGCATCGAGGGATGGCAGCCAGGGCAACAGAACAGGCAGGTCTCTGAGGCCTTGGTACAGATGCTCACAAAAACACCGGGCTGGGGCTGGAAAGATGGCTTAGCGGTTAAGGCGCTTGCCTGCAAAGCCAAAGGGCCCAGGTTCGACTCCCCAAGACCCACGTTAAGCCAGATGCACAGGGGGCACACACATCTGGAGTTCTTTTGCAGTGGCTGGAGGCCCTGGTATGCCCATTCTCTCTCTCTCTCTTTCTCCCTGCCTATTTCTATAATCTCTCTCAAATAAATAAATAAAAATAAAATATTTAAACACACACACACACACACACACACACACACACACACACACACACACTGGGCTGGTGGTCTGAGGAAACACAGAGCCAACTACATAGATTCATAGCCACAAACACGTTGTCACTCTCCGCTCCTCTCAGGCCCAACAGTTTGCTTCAAACAGGAGGATTTGTGCGCCGCTCCTGCCCCCCTGGCCCCCCTCAAACACATCTGGTACAGCCCCTCTCAGCGGGTTTGGCTGTAAGGGAACAGAGCAGTAAGCCACCGGCTTGTCACTGTGATGTCCACTGCGCTCACTGGGGCTCTCCAGGACTAAGCAGCACTGAGTACAGCCACAGCCTCCCTCCCTCCCTCTCTCTCTCTCCAGTGACAAAACAAGATGCCAACAGTGGCTCAGAGGCTGGTCAAGACTGAGTGCCATCTGTTCTGTTAGATCCTCCGGCCCTGTGGAGGGGGTGGGAGCAAATCCCACATAGGATGCGTGGAGTAAAGAGTAATTTTCCCCCAAAGGGAAAGAAAAGCAGCTTATTGAGACGCAGCCAAGCAACAGTAACGTCAGGGGCGGGGGGGTGGGGGGGGCGGTCGTATGAGCCGCAGAAACACTGGCACGTTTCTTAATCAGAACCCGCTCAGAAAGATGCCATGTCTCTCCTGTACATAATTACACAGCGTGAAACAGGGCGGGCACATGCAGGGCAGCGGGGCTCTCTGCTCTGCACTCGCAGCAGCCTCCACGGCCCCGGGCTGGCTGCCCCTGGGAGCTGGGCACAGGGAGCCAGGGGGCGTGGGGCTCCCCGCTCTCTTCAACTCTCAGGCAGGTCCGTCCTGTGACAGCAAGGTCTCTGAGAAAGAAGCGAGGCGCCACCGGTTCGTATGCGGAGAAAGACCTGGAACGTGCACTCCTACGGTTTCTTCCGTGCCCCTCCGGGCTGCCTCCTTCCCAGGCGTGGCTGCGGCCGCCAGCAGTTCAGTAGCAGGTCTTGGATTACGGGCTGGGGCAGGGATGGCTCAGTCTGATATGCAGCAGGTGAGCTCTGGAACAGGGGAAGGAACGGGGTTAAGGCTAAGTGGGTTCTGATGGTGGAGGCAAAAATGAGGGAGGATCGAGGCAGCTCTCCCACCAACACCATGACTACCAGGAGAAGGAGGTCAGGCGCCCGCTCAAATGAAGGCTTTCTATGTAGTTTAAGGTTAGACCTTAAAAGCTCACCTAGGTTAAAAAAAAAAAAAAAGTCCAAGCCGGGCGTGGTGGCGCACGCCTTTAATCCCAGCACTCGGGAGGCAGAGGTGGGAGGATTGTGAGTTCGAGGCCACCCTGAGACTCCATAGTGAATTCCAGGTCAGCCTGGGCTACAGTGAGACCCTACCTCGAAAAACCAAAAAAAAAAAAAAAAAAAAAAAGTCCAAGTAAGGGCTGGAGAGATGGCTTAGTGGTTAAGGCACTTGCCTGTGAAGCCTAAGGACTCAGGTTCGATTCTCCAGGTCCCACGTAAACCAGATGCACATGGTGGCGCATGTGTCTGGACTTCATTTGCAGTGGCTGGAGGCCCTGGTATGCCCATTCTCTCCTTCCCGCTCTCTCTGTCTTTGCCTCTTTCTCTCTCTCAAACAAATAAATAAAATATATTTTTTAAATTTTTAAAAAGAAAATATCCAAATAAGGCCAGGTGTGGTGCATGCCTTTAATCCCAGCACCTGGAAGGCAGAGGTAGGAAGATCGTTGTGAGTTTGAGGCCAACCTGGGACTACATAGTAAATTCCAGGTCAGCCTGGGCTAGAGTAAGTAAGACTCTACCTTGAATAAAAAAAGGGGGGGGGTGCTGGAGAGATGGCTCAGCGGTTAAGGCACATGCCTGCAAAGCTTAAGGACCCAGATTCGATTCTCCAGGTCCCACGTAAGCCAGATGCACATGGTGATGCACGCGTCTGGAGTCCGTTGGCAGTGGCTGGAGGCCCTGGCGTGCCCATTCTCTCTCTCCCTTTCTAACAAATAGATAAACAAAAGTAAATCCTTAAAAAACAGAAGAAAATGTAAAAGAAAATATCCAAGTAAAAGCTGGGCATGGTGGCGCATGCCTGGCACCCCAGCACTCCTGTGACTGAGGACAGTGGCCATGGGCAAGTCACCACAGCAGCCCAGGCTGGGGGCGCTGTGTCATCTACGGACCTCCGTTGATCCAGAGGAATGGAAACGCACCTGGCTGGGAGGAGGCATTCTAGATTACCTTTTGTCATAGTAATTCCTCATCATGGTGCGGGCACTCACGAACTAGGAACACAGCCTGTAGGACAGTGAGCCTCAACCCCTACAGTCTCAGGGGACTGGCACCATTAACGTGGCTCTCTGCTTCTCCCAACTGTCAACCCTGGATATCTGGAAACTTCTCATAGTAACTAGTGATCAAAGCTGGGCGCAGTGGCGTGCGCCTTTAACCCCAGCCTGGCCCAGAGTGAGACCCTACCTCCACAGACAACAGCAAAAGAAGGGGCTGGAGAGATGGTTTAGTGGTTAAGCGCTTGCTTGTGAAGCCTAAAGACCCCAGTTTTGAGGCTCCATTCCCCAGGACTCACATAAGCCAGATGCACAAGGTGGAGCACGCATCTGGAGTTCGTTTGCAGTGGCTGGAGGCCCTGGTGCACCCATTCTCTCTCTCTCTCTCCCTCTTTCTCCCACGTATATAAAAATTTTTTGTAACTTTTTTTTTCTTTATTTGAGAGAGAGGAAGAGAGAGAATGGGCATGCCAGGGCCTCTAGCCACTGCAAAGGAACTCCAGATGTGTGCACCCCCTTGTCCATCTGGCTTATGTGAGTGTTGGAGAGTGGAACTGGGATCCTTTGGCTTTGCAGGCAAATGCCTTAACCGCTAAGCATCTCTTCAGCCGCTTAAATACAACCGAGAAAAAAACAAAACGGAACAACAAAACTTCTTGAAACTTAAAGAAGATAAATGGATAATTTAGCTGTTAGAAGTAGAAGACATGAGCCATCTCTTCAGCCTCTTAAATACAATTTTTAAAAAATTCTTGAAACTTTAAAAAAGAGAAAAATGTTAATAGAACATAAATGGATAATTTAGCTGTTACAATTAGAAGACATGGAATCAAAATAGTTATACTAAATATGTTAACTAACCTATAGGAAAAGACAGCTCTAATCAGTGACAATATGGTATAATTTATTTATTTTATTCATATACTAATATCAAAAAAAGTAGACTTATTGACAGAGATAATGATCTCCCATGCACAGAGTAACAGATTTAAATATACAAAGCAGGAGTTGGAGAGATGCTCAGAGGTTAAAGGAATTTGCTTGTAAAGTCTGATGACCCAAGTTCAATTCCCCAGCACCCACGTAAGGCCAGATTCACAAAGTGGCGCATGCATCTGGAGTCCATTTGCATGAAGCCCCGATACACCCATACTTTCTCTTAATAAACAATAAAACTATTTTTAAAAATCCACAAAGCAAGCCAGGCATGGTGGTGTACTCCTTTAATCCCTGCACTCTGGAGGCAGGGGTAGGAGGATTGCCATGAGTTCGAGGCCACCCTGAGACTCCATAATGAATTCCAGGTCAGCTTGGACTAGAGTGAAACTCTACCTCAAAAAAAAAAAAAAAATTCACAAAGCAAAAATCTGACAGACTAATGGGAGACACAGACAAATTTGGTTGGAAAATGAAGCTGAAAAAGTATTCCAGAAAGTCAGATCAGGGGCTGGAGAAATGCCGTAGTCATGGTTAAGGCACTTGCCTGCAAAGCCTAAGGACCCAAGGTTTGATTCCCCAGGACCCACCTAAGCCAGATGCACAAGGTGCCACAGGTGTCTGGAATTCATTTGCAGTGGCTAGAGGCCCTGGAGCACCCATGCCCTCGCTCATAAATAAATAAATAAAATATTTTGAAAATGTCAGGTCAGTGGGAGAGGGGGCACGCACCCCTGTGGTCCTGGCACTCGAGGCTGAGGTGGGAGGGTTGCTTCAAGTACAAGGCTAGCCTAGTCTACATGGTGAGAACCGGGCTAGCCTGTTCTAGATAGTGAGAACCAGGCCTGCCAGGGTTACATAGCAAGACCCTGTCTCAAAGCAAACAAACAACAAAGAAAGTCCCCACAGCAAGGGAAGACTGGAAAGAAAGGAGTGTTGCCCCATTTTTTTTCTAGGAACATAATGTCCCAAACGCCTTAACTGAAAAGGAGATGTTCAGATATATTCTTTAGGAACGCCCACCTTGATCATGTCATCTTCTGGTGTGACGGTGTTATGCCTTGATTGCGGAGTCCCCAAATACCGCCAAGAGAGTCAGACACATAAATGCAACAGCAAGGAGCTTTATTTCCAGCTTAAGCTAGGGGCTCCAGACTTTACCAACGCAGTGGGTCCGTCTAAGAGCCCCGAATGGTGTCTGGAAGGTGCTTTTATTAGGTTTAAACAAAGAAAAGGGGGATTTTCAGTTACAGTTACATGATTGGTTGACATTTAGCAAGAGCATGTATGTTGCAAGCTGATTGGTTACATAGTAGCTGAGAAACTTTAAGCAAACTTATCTATAGTCACAAGAGCCACAGAAATGTATAACATTTACTTGGTCCTTTTTGATTGGGCATTACAAGGATTATTTTGGGTACTGAGCAGTTCGTGGGTTTTTTTTCCCAGTAACTGCAAAACGCTGTGTCAGTAATTTGGGCCCCATAGGGCAACAGAAACTTAGGCCTATTAATATAAATAAAGTCTGTCATGGCGTTGCTTTGGTTTGGGCTCTTCAGTGGTTCATCCAGACTATCAACTTGATTGGATCAAGAATCAAGGACTGCTGGGCCATGTAAAATGATCTAATATATATTCATTCTAGCCACTTGGTTTCTCTAGAGAACTTTGACTAATACATTTGATTTGTGCCTTAGTCCTACATCAAACACTTTTGTATACATTATATGTAAACAGTTAGTGGTAAAAAAAAAAATAGTTGGTTAAACCGGGCATGGTGGGCGCACGCCTTTAATCCCAGCACTCGGGGGGCAGGGGTAGGAGGATCACTGAGAGTTCGAGGCCACCCTGAGACGCCATAGTGAATTCCAGGTGAGCCTAGGCTAGAGTGAGACCCTACCTCGAAAAAACAAACAAACAAACAAACAAACAAAGTTGGTTAGCCAGGCATGATAAGTGCACGTCTTTAATCCCAGCACTTGGGAGGCAGAGGTAGGAGGATGGCCGTGAGTTCGAGGCCACCCTGAGACTACATAGTGAACTCCAGGTCAGCCTGGGCTAGAGTGAGACCCTACCTCAAAAATCCAAAACAAACAAACAAAATAGTTGGCTGATGGAAGAAAACGCATCAATTATACCTCAGATGTCTTCTGAGCTTAAAGAGTCCTTGGTCAGTAGGAAGAATAAAGAAGGAAAGAAAATAATGGGAGTTTCCAAATCAAAGAAATTGGGACAAATTTTCCATGTCCACTGGCCCAGGGACTCTACAGTTTCATTTTCTCAGAAGTTTTTCTCAGAAGTTTTTCTCAGAAGTTTCATTTTCTCAGAAGTCAGGAGGAACCTGATTCCCTTGGTTTCTTACTTCCCAGGGCATCAGTGCCTGCTCTCCAACAGCTGTTAAGACTCTTGTAGGAAAACACACACGTGGACCAGATCCTATCTCAGTCTACTTCCTAAACTTCTCCCTCATTTCAGAGCCAGCTCTGAGGTCTGCTTTCCTCCAGGACATCACTCTCACTGTGTGTCAATGAGATCAGGGAAACACTGGGAGAGGCTGGTTGAAAAGGGTTTGGGGAATGACCCCTGCAGGGTTTACTCTGTTTACAAGGACACTTAAGTGAGGAGGTCAGCACTGGCCCCCACAGTTAAAGGCTTGAGTAACAACCATGAAATTGCATCGCTCTTCTGAGAATTCCATGTTGCGGAGCGGGGTTCCAAGTGTGGACCTCTTTGGGAGCTCACACATTAGAACTATAGGATTTCCCCAAGAGTGTTCTCTGGGAGGATCGCTGTGGTATCCTTCCCGAATATTTTCATTTATTTATTTATTACAGACAGAGAGAGGGAGAGAGAATGGGCACGCCAGGGCCTCCAGCCACTGCAAATGAACTCCAGATGCATGCACCACCATGTGCATCTGGCTTACGTGGGACCTGGAGAATCGAACCTGGGTCCTTAGGTTTCACAAGCATGCGCCTTAACCACTAAGCCATCTCTCCAGCCCCGCCCCCTTACAGAATATTATAAAACACCAAGTAGCCCACTAATGCATTTGGGTTTACTTTCCTACACAATCTCTACCCCTTAGGCTTCACAGAGAAAGCATCTACTGCTCTCAATGTTTCAAAAGTCCTCAAACTCTCTCAATATACTAAGTACTCTGTGGCATTGCTTCATTTCCCACAAATTTTGGGGTCTTTGCAATGAGTCCTTACAAAATTATAATGGCGCTTTATAATGTTGTGTGCAAAGATTGAACCCAAGGCTTTGTATATATGCTAGGCAAGCTCTCCATCAGAGCTACATTCCTACTGCCCCACATAAGTTTTATTACATTATTGTTTATTATTTATTTGTTTGTTTTTGAGGTAAGGTCTCACTCTAGCTCAGGCTGACCTGGAGGGTTTTTATTTTTTTGAGCTAAATGCTCATGTATCCCAAGCTTGCCTTGACCTTGCTGAAGATGACCTTGACGCTCCTATCTTCAACTCCAGAACTTCTGGATGCTGTGATTACAGGAAGGGGCCAGGCGTGATGACGCACGCCTTTAATCCCAGCACTCGGGAGGCAGAGGTAGGAGGATCACTGTAAATTCGAGGCCAGCCTGAGACTACATAGTGAATTCCAGGTCAGCCTGAGCTAGAGTGAGACCCTACCTCAAAGAACAACAACAAAAAAAACCCCAAAACACAAACGGGACACCATGTCTCATTTTAATGTGTGTGTGTGTTTGGGGAGAGAGAGAGAGAGATAGGCACATAGAGAATGGGCACGTGAGGGCCTCCAGCCATAGCAAACCAACTCCAGATGCATGTGCCACCTTCTGCATCTAGTTTACATGGGGAATCGAACCGGTATCCTTTGGCTTTGCAGGCAATGCCTTAACCGCTAAGCCATTTCTCCAGTCCCCATGTCCCATTTTATGAAATGCTGAGGATCAAACCCAAAGCCTCATGCTTATTAGGTAGGCATTAAACCAACTGAGCTACATCTCCGGCCCAAAATAATGTTTTTAAGACATCATAGAGCTTTAGTGTGTGTGTGTGTGTGTCTGTGTGTGCATGCGTGCATGTGCATGTGCATGTGTGTGTATGTGTGTCTGTGTGTGCATGCGTGCATGTGCATGTGCATGTGTGTGTATGTGTGTGTGTGTGTGTGTGTGTGTGTGTGTGTGCATATGTGCATGTGAAGGCCACAAGATAACCTTGGGTCGACCTTGGGTCTCATTTCTTAGGTGTTAACCACTTTTTGTCTTTTTGAAGGTTTTCAAGGTAGGCTCTCAGTCTAGCCCAGGCTGACCTGGAATTCACTATGTAGTCTCAGGGTAGCCTTGAACTCATGGCAATCCTTCTACCTCTGCCTCCCGAGTGCTGGGATTAAAGGCGTGCGCCACCACACCCAGCTCACTTTTTGTTTTGAGGCAGGGTTTCTCACTGGCTTGGAATGTGCCAAGTAGGTTCAAATGGCTGGCCAGAGAGACTCATGTAACCACCTGTCTCCTGGTCTCTGTTGCTAGGGTTACAAGTGGGCCACCATGCCCCGCTTTTTGACATGGATTCCAAGGCAGGCAATTTACCAAGTGAACTATCTTCCCAGCCCCTTAACATCACAGATTGAAAAATTATATATATTTACCCAAGTTATGACACTATACCCGAGATGAGGAGACTAATTGTGAGCCCAAGGAAAGTTGATCATTCCATAAGCAATGTTTCAGAACATTAAAAAAAAATTGGCCTTTTGAAATGGCATGAAATTGTTGACAGAAGGCAGCCTGGGCCCAAGCGTGCCTGGAGTGCCATCAGCTGTCCCTGGCAATCTATTTTTATTGGAATTTGTGAAGACAGCAGATGTATTCCCAGAGCTTGCTCACTGGCAAAATGGCTCTCACCAGCACCCACTCCCCAAGACTGGGGCGCCAGCAGCTGAGCTTGTTCATCACTAATTTCAGAAACAAGTCACCCGGAGGACAATCTTCACACCCCATCACAGTATTGTACCTACAGCAGCATCAGCAGTGTGTACACTGTTCACACTCCAGATCACAGTATCGTGCTCACAGAAGCTCTGCAGTGGATGTCCTCTTCACACCCCATCAAAGTATTGTCCTCACAGAAGCTCTGCAGTGGATGCCCTCTTCACACCCCATCACAGTGCTGTCCTCACAGAGGCTCTGCAGTGGATGCCCTCTTCACACCCCATCACAGTGCTGTCCTCACAGAGACTCTGCAGTGGATGCCCTCTTCACACCCCATCACAGTGCTGTCCTCACAGAGGCTCTGCAGTGGATGCCCTCTTCACACCCCATCACAGTGCTGTCCTCACAGAGGCTCTGCAGTGGATGCCCTCTTCACACCCCATCACAGTGCTGTCCTCACAGAGGCTCCGCAGTGGATGCCCTCTTCACACCCCATCACAGTGCTGTCCTCACAGAGGCTCCGCAGTGGATGCCCTCTTCACACCCCATCACAGTGCTGTCCTCACAGAGGCTCCGCAGTGGATGCCCTCTTCACACCCCATCACAGTGCTGTCCTCACAGAGGCTCCGCAGTGGATGCCCTCTTCACACCCCATCACAGTGCTGTCCTCACAGAGGCTCCGCAATGGATGCCCTCTTCACACCCCATCACAGTGCTGTCCTCACAGAGGCTCCGCAGTGGATGCCCTCTTCACACCCCATCACAGTGCTGTCCTCACAGAGGCTTTGCAGAGCAGCCCTCTTCATAGCTCTCCATGTGAGAAATGATTATAACTCAATACAGAAGATAAAGAGCAAAAAATCTACAGTGTACTCATAAGCCCCAGGAGAAATAAGCCAGAAGAGCGGATTTAAGAGGGGTTATTATACAATTCATCACTCTTTCTGGCCCAGGCGCCCTGACTCCCTCCCATTGGAAACTTATTTCTCTTCCGGGCCTGTTGCTTTGCGACTGACATGCTGAGCCTTGATTCAGTGCCCCTGGGGGAACAACAGTGGTTCATTCGGGACAGAGTTTCAGGGTGCTGGGCTCCCCTGGTCAGAATTCCTCCATAAGCAGCATTTCCCCTCCAAGTCCCCCTGTAGTAGAGACAAGCCACAGCCCATCACGGCTGATGTAAAACCGACCAGTGCATCAAGGAAGGCTCAAGTAGCCAACAGCAGGGTCGGGGGGGGGGGGCAGCTGTGTTTTCTGCAATGGTTGGAAGAGGACGAGAGGTCTCTTCAGCCCATCTGCTCTCCCCTCGGAAGTTTCTCAGCTTCTGCCTTCCCTTGTGAGAAATACTCTGCTGCCTCAAGATCACAATGTTCCATTACTCCACGGAGGCTCTGTAATTACAGAAGCCTCTAAGAAACCGAGGGAGCTTTCTCTACAAACCCAGCGTCCTGTTTCTGTGTGCATGTCTGATGAACATGCCTCATTCAACACACATCAGAATATCAGAATCATGGAGAAAACAATCCCAGGAGTGTGTGTGTGTGTGTGTATATATGTATGTATGTGTGTGTGTGTGTGTATGTGTGTATATATATAAATTTGGTTTTTAGAGGTAGGATTTCACTTTAGCCCAAGCTGACCTGGAATTCACTATGGAGTCTCAGGCTGGCCTCAAACTCATGGTGATCCTCCTACCTCTGCCTCCTGAGTGCTGGGATTAAAGGCGTGCACCACCATGGCTGGTGGTTTGTTTTCTTGAGGTAGGGTCTCACACTAACCCAGCCTGACCTGAAATTCACTATGTAGTCTCAGAATCAAATTCACATTGATTCTCCTACCTCTGGCTCCTGAGTGCTGTAATTAATGGCAAGCACCACCAAGCCCAGGAGAATTATTTTTTAATAGTTTATTTATTGACTTATTTGCAAGCAGAGAGAGAGAGAAATAGAAGAGAGACAGAGAGAGAATGGGCTCACAAGGGCCTCCAGCCACTGCAAATGAACTTCAGACACATGCGCCACCTTGTGCATCTGCCTTATGCGGGTCCTGGGGAATAGAATCTGGGTCCTTTGGCATTGCAGGCAAACACGTTACCCACTAAGCAATCTCTCCAGCCTAGAATTTTTAAATAATGTCTTGGGGGGGGGACCTTTCTGCTGGCATAAATTAAGACTCTTTTCCCCATTATCAGGAACCCAAAATGCACCCTTTCTTGTCTTCCGTCCTCTGGGAGGTGAAAAACCTCTGCCATGAAGTTCTGTCTCCTCACAGTCCAGAAGCAGGAAGCCCTTGAGGCGGAAAACGCTACACATTTCAGTAGAAGCAGGTTTTGTTTCCAGACAAATTAGTTTCATCCATCAACCTCCTGTTAGGTGTGCTCATCTGTTGAGCATGCTAATTAAGTCGCAGTGCTAATTGATTTCATTATTGCATCACGCAGGGCCAGGCTTTCCCTGAGTTTCTAGTTTTATACTTAATCATATTAACTTCCCCATAAAATTGACTATACCAGCCAGACCTTTAGTCAGGATCCTGTGTCCTGCCGGAATAAGAAACAGAGGCATTACCCCCAAGGAAAGGGTTCTCCAGGAACAGCTGCGAACAGACACTGTCTAAAATGTGTGTTTTTTTATAACAGTATGGCCTCTTGGCTCCACACTCACTCCTCTAACCACTTCGTGACACTTGAAAGACAGGGTTTTGAAAACACATTTTCTTCTCTGCCACTGCCTTCCTCTTGTCCCAAAAGGGAGTGCTACAGAGTCACAAGGATCCTTCCTGTTTCTAGCTTACTGGGGACATAAAAGGAATAGAAAGGGATGGAAGCGGGGGGGGGGGGTACTTAATAGGATGGTATTATATATATGTAAGTAGAACAGATTAACTGGGGTGAAAAGGCCCAAGTGAGGGCAGGGGAAGAGATTGAATAAAGGAAAGGTGGAGGGAGGCTAATCAAAATCTAAGAAGATATATAAATAAGTTATATGGAAACCTACTTCTTTGGAACAATGGAACACCCAGAAGTCACAGATTGTTACTAATTTTCATTGCCAGGGATAGGATACCTTCCAGTGAGTTTTGGCCAGGGAGGTCCCTGATGCCCCCAAAACATTACAGGCCATTGCCAAGGCTCTTGGTTTCCTATCAGGAATAGATGGTAAGACCCTATTGCTGAAGACTCCACATACTTAGGCTCCAAGGTCACTGAGCAATCCTGCTGGAAATGAGCTAATAACCTCCTCCATGTAAACCAGCTGACAGAAAGTTGGAAGAAGCCATTCTGCATGCAGTTCAATGGGAGAGAAATCACCAGTGAAGATACTTAAAAAAAAAAAAGCCATAAAATTGGCCAGGCAGGCAAAATGAGCCAACAGGCGCAATAGTGGCACATTTGTTATGGAGGAAACCAACATCTCTCTAATTGGCCTGGAGGCTCACTCCATGGAGAGAATACATCCCTGATACTGAAAACCTACAACATGGGTAGTCATGAGCCCTAGGGGTGTAAAGTCTGCTGTTGTCTGGCTAAATGTATATACTCTACTCACCAAATTTCCCAGCAAGCACTTCTCTTAATGTGCATACCCATATATTAATGCTATTCTCACTTTGGGTTAGAGATGCTTTTCTCTTCAGATGGCAGTGACCTTGAGATGAATCAGAAGGCACCATGGTGCTGAGAAGTGACAGAGGAGTGCTCAGCACTGCAGTATCTCTATCACACCTTCCAAGGCTCAGGGTCCACTGCAGAAGAGGTGGCAGAAAGAATGTAAGAGCCAAAAGAAGGGTAGGACTCCTTACAACATGCTCCTCCAGACACAAAATGGACTGGATATCCATGACCTCACAGTGCCTGACAGTACCTACACAAGACCATCATAAGAGGAGGAAAAGATCATGACATCAAAATAAAAGAGAGACTGATTGAGAGGGGAAGGGGATATCATGGAGAGTGGAGTTTCAAAGAGGAAAGTGGGGCGGGGAGGGAGGGAATTACCATGGATTATTGTCTACAGTTTTGGAAGTTGTCAATAAAAAATAAATTAAAATTTTAAAAAACCAAGAAAATTTTTAAAAAAAGGTTCCTTCTTGTTCCTGTTAGCCCCACCCAGGCTTGGTTCCCCATGGGCCCTCTATCTCCACCTGCCTCCCACGAGGCAGGAGCTCTCGGTGCTTTCTTCTCCTTCCTCCCCAAACCCCTTTTCATGTTCCAGAGCTCATGCTTGTTTTCTCTGGTAGGCTCAGGGACCACGTGGGTGTACCCATTTTCCCTTCCTCAGTCTGCAGACCCTCCCTCTCCCCTTCCCTCATATATACCTGAATAAAAAATAGTGGTTTATAAATTATCTTCTCAGTTTTGTTTGTCCAGTTCTTCAGTTGAAAGCACACATGAAGCCTGGCGTGCTGGTGCACGCCTTTAATCCCAGCACTCAGGATGCAGAGGTAGGAGGATCGCCATGAGTTCGAGGCCACCCTGAGACTACAGAGTGAATTCCAGGTCAGCCTGAGCCAGAGTGAGACCCTACCTTGGCAAAAACAAAAAAAGCACACACGAAACATAGATGCAAAAATAAAAATTCTCAACAAAATATTGGCAAACAGAATACTAGAATATATCAGAAAGATCATTCACTCCTACTAAGTAGGCTTTATCCCAGAGATACAGGGATGGTTCAACATAGGCAAATCGATAAACGTAATACATTACATAGGACCGAAGGACAAAAATCACATGATCATCTCCTTAGATGCAGAAAAAGCACTTGACAATATCCAACATCCCTTCATGATAAAAGTCCTACAGAGACTGGGAATAGAAGAAACATATCTCAACATAATGAAGGTTATTTATGACAAGCCCACAGCCAACATAACGCTAAATGGAGAAAAACTTGAAGCTTTTTCACTAAAATCAGGAACAAGACAAGGGTGTCCACTGTCCCCACTTTTATTTAATATAGTACTAGAAGTCTTAGCCATAGAAATAAGGCAAGAGACACACATAAAATGGATACAAATTGGAAAGGAAGGGATCAAGTTACCATTATTTGCAGATGACATGATTCTATGCATAAAGGACCCTAAAGACTCTACCAGCAAACTGTTAGAGCTGATAAAAATCTACAGCCATGTAGCAGGATACAAAATAAACACACAGAAATCAGTAGCCTTCCTATATGCTAACAACAAACACAGAGGATGAAATCAGAGAACCACACCCATTCACAACTGCATAAAAAAATAAATAAATAAAGTACCTTGGAATAAACCTAACCAAGGAAGTGAAGGATCTCTACAATGAAAATTTTAAAACACTCAAGAAATTGAAGAAGACACTAGGAAATGGAAAGACATCCCTTGTCTTGGATCAGAAGGATTAATATTGAGAAAATGTCAATCTTAATGAAAGCAATCTACACATTTAATGCAATCCCATCAAAATTCCAATGGTATTCTTCATGAAAATATAAAAAACAATCCAAAAATTCATTTGGAAGCATAAAACCCCACAAATATCTAAAACATATCTAAACATATCTAAAACATATATAAATATCTAAAACAGCACTGAGCAACAAAAATAAGGCTGGTGGTATCACTATACCTGATTTTAACCTATACTCCAGAGCCATAGTAACAAAAACAGCATGGTACTGGCACAAAAGCAGATATATAGGTGAATGGAACAGAATAGAGGACCCAGATGTTAAGTCCAGGTAGCTATAGACACCTGATATTCGACAGAAATGCCAAAAATACTCACTGGAGAAAAGACAGCCTCTTCAGCAAATGGTGCTGGGAAAACTGGATATGTATCTGTAGAAGGATAAAAATAGGTCCTTATCTCCCTCCATGCACAAGAATTAAGTCCAATGGATCAAAGACCTTAATATCAGACCTGAAACTCTGAAACTGCTAGAGGATAAAGTAGGGGAAACCCTTCAACATACTGGTCTTGGCAAAGACTTTCTGAATATAACCCCAGTTGCTCAGGCAATAAGACCACAGACTAATCACTGGGGCCTTATGAAATTACAAAGCTTTTGTATGGCAAAAGACACTGTGATTAGAGCAAAGAGGCAACCTACAGAATGGGAAAAATCTTTGCCAGCTATACATCTGATAGAGGATTAATATCTAGGATATACAAAGAACTAAAAAATAAGAAATCAAACAACCCAATTGAAAAATGGGCTATGAAACTAAATAGAAAGTTCTCAAAAGAAGAAATACAGATGGCATATAAACATCTAAAAAATATATTCTACATCCCTAGTCATCAAGGAAATGCAGATTAAAACTACATTGAGATTCCATCTCACTCCTGTCAGATTGGCTACCATCATGAAAACAAATGACCATAAATGCTAGAGAGAATGAGGGAAAAGGGAAGCCCTTCTACACTGCTGGTGGGAACGCAATCTGGTCCAGCCATTGTGGAAATCAGTGTGGCGGTTCCTGAGACAGCTAAAAATAGATCTACCATATGACCCAACTATAGCACTCCTACGCATATATCCTAACGACTCATCTCACTACCATAGAGACACTTGCACAACCATGTTTATTATTGCTCTATTTACAATAGCTAGGAAATGGAACTAGCCTAGATGTCCTCAACTGATGAGCAGATAATGAAGACATGGCACATTTACACAATGGAGTTCTACTCAGTGATAAAGAAAAATGAAGTTATGAAATCTGCAGGAAAATGGACTGATCTAGAAAGGATTATACTAAGTGAGATAACCCAGGCCCAGAAAGCCAAATGTTACATGTTCCCTGTCATATGTGGATCCTAGCTACAAATGGACTTCTGTGTGAGTAGGAAGAAAAGTAGTAGAGGCCAGTAAGCTAGAAAGGAGATATAAAGAGAATAGGAAGGGAAGGAGGGGGGACTTAATAGGATGATATTGTATATATGTAAGTAGATGAATAGATTAATGGGGGTGAAAAGGTCTAAGTGAGGTCAGGGAAAAAGTTTGAGTAAAGGAGGTGGAGGGAGGGCTAATCAAAAATCTAAGTGGAAGCCGGGCGTGGTGGCGCACGCCTTTAATCCCAGCACTTGGGAGGCAGAGGTAGGAGGATTGCCATGAGTTCAAGGTCACCCTGAGATGACAGAGTTAATTCCAGGTCAGCCTGGACCAGAGTGAGACCCTACCTCGAAAAACCAAAAAAAAAAAAAAAAAAAAAAAAAAAATCTAAGTGGATATAAGTAAGTCATATGTAACCTACTTTTCTGGACAATGGAACACACAGAAGCCATAGATTGTTACTAGACACATTTTCAGTGCCAGTGCCAGGAATGGGATACCTTCCAGTGAGTTGTTGGCCAGGGAGGTCCCTGGTGCCTCCAAAACATTATAGGCCATTGCTGAGGCTCTTGGTTTCCCACCAGGAATAGATGGTAAGACCCTATTGCTGAAGACTCCACATACTTAGGCCACAAGGTCACTGAGAAATCCTGCTGGAACTGAGCTGATAACCTCCTCCACATAGACCAGCTGACAGAAAGCTGGAAAAAGCCACATTGCATGCAGTTCAATGGAAGAGAAAGAAATCACCAGTGAAGATACGCAATAGTGGACACTGCAAGCCTTATATTTTGCCAGCCAGGCTAAATGAGCCAATGGGTGCAATAGTGGCATGTCTGTTATGGGGGGAAACCAACTGCCCTCTAATTTGACTGGAGGCTTGTTAAATGGGAGGGAAGACATCCCTGATACTGAAAACCTACAACAGGGGTAGTCATGAGCCCTAGGGTATAATGTCTGGTGCTGTCTGGCTAAATGTATATATTATACTCACCAAATCTCCCAGTAAGCACTTCTCCTAATGTTCATACCCTTATATTAATGCTACTCTCACTTTTGGTTAGAGAACTTCCTCTTTTCAGGTGCCAGTGACTCAGAAGTGGGCAGCATTGTGCTGAGAAGAAGTGACAGAGGAGTGCTCAGCATGGAAATATCTCTATCACACCTTCCAAGGCTCAGGAGTCCATTGTGGAAGAGGTGGTGGAAAGAATGTAAGAGCCAAAGGAAGGGTAGGACTCCTTACAACGTGCTCCTCCAGACACAAAATGGCCTGGATATCCATGACCTCACAGTGCCTGACACTACCTACACAAGACCATCATAAGAGGAGGAAAAGATCATGACACCAAAATAAAAGAGAGACTGATTGAGAGGGGGAGGGGATATGATGGAGAGTGGAGTTTCGAAGGAGAAAGTGGGGGGAGGGAGGGAATTACTATGGGATATTGTTTACAATCATGGAAGTTGTCAATAAAAAAAAATGCTAAACACACACACACACACACACACACACACACACACACACACACGAGGCCAGGTGTGGTACATGCCTTTAATCCCAGCACTCAGGAGGCAGAGGTAGGATTGCCTAGAGTTCAGCCATCCTGAGACTACATAGTGAATTCCAGCTCAACCTAGACTAGAGCGAGACCCTACATCGAAAAACAACAACAACAACAACAACAACAACAACCCCACAAAAGGTGGGGGGAGGCTCGAGAGAAAGCTCATTTGATAAAGTTTTTGCCACACAAATATACCCAAGAGCAGATCCCCAGAACCCACTTAAAGCCAGATTCAACAGGGCAAGTGTCTGTAATTCCAGCCTTCCTAAAGGAAGATGGGAAGCAGAGTCAGGAGAATCTCTCAAAGTTCATGGTCAGCTAGCCTAGCCTATTGAATGCAGTGATGGGGGCTGAAGAGATGGCTTAGTGGTTAAGGTGCTTACCTACAAAGCCTAAGGACCCAGGTTTGATTCCCCAGGATCTACGTAAGCCAGATGCACAAGATGGCACATGTGTCTGGAATTCATTTGCAGTGGCTAGAGACCCTGGCACGCCCATTCCCTCTGTCCTCTTTCTCTCTCCCTTTCTCTCTAACTCAAATAAAGATAAAGTAAAATAAAATAAAATAGGCTAGGTATGGTGGTGCATGCCTTTAATTCTACCACTTGAGAGGCAGAAATAAGAGGATTGATGTGAGTTCAAGGCCACCCTGAGACTACATAGTGAATTCCTGGTCAGCCTGAGCTAGAGTGAGGCCCTATCTCAAAAAAACAAAAACCAATAAATAAATGTATAATAAAACGTTAAAAAATGCAGTAATGGACAAAGAGAGATTCTATCTCAAACAAGGTAGAAAGAGAGTCCCCCAAACCCTGGGTTGCCCGCTGACCTCGATACACAAGCCGTAGCACACACATGCTCAAAATCATATACACAAGCATGTAGACAGACACACACAGACAATTTATAAAATGAAAATATGGGCCAGGTGTGGTGGCGCACACCTTTGATCCCAGCACTCAGGAGGCAGAGGTAGGAGGATCGCCATGAGTTTGAGGCCACTCTGAGAATGCAGAGTGAATTTTAGGTCAGCCTGGACTAGAGCGAGACCCTACCTTGAAAAACTAAAAACCAAAAAAAATTAAAAAAAAAAAATAAATAAATAAAAAAAAAAATTAAAAAGAAAGAAAGAAAGAAAAGAAAGGAAATATGATTCACAACCTACTTTATGTTTTCTGTAAGAGGACCACACAAAGGATGTGGCAAGATAGAAAAAATGATTCCAGGGCTGGAGAGATGGCTTAGCTCTTAGCTCTTAAGGCACTTGCCTGGAAAGCCAAAAGGACCCAGGCTCAATTTCCCAGGACCCACATAAGGCAGATTAATAAGGTAGCGCATGCATCTGGAGTTCGTTTGCAGTGGCTAGAGGCCCTGGTGCGCCCTTTCTCTCCACATATATCTGCCTCTTTCTCTTTCTCTCCCTTCAATAAATAAGTAAATAAAATAAAAAATAAAAATGTTATTTACAAAAAAGAATGATTCTAGATTGTGTTTAAGCCTGACCCCAGAGGCCCACAGCTGTGGGGCAAGGAAAAGTTTGAAAGAAATCCAGTTTCCACATTGTGGTAGTTTGAACAGATGACCCTCCACCCCAATATATCCAGTGTTTTATTAGTATGTAGTTTGCATCTGCAGCCACCTGGCTAGAGGCTGTGTCACTGGGTGGGTCTTAAGGTGTGGTGGTGGGTTTGAGATTCCAATCTAAGGCTATGCAAAGTGTGCCTAGCTGGAGTTCCTGAAGTGTGCAGTGCTGTGTGGCTTTTAGCTTTTGGCTTGTGCTTCTCTCTCTGCTTGGTCCTGTGAAGGCAGGCCAGCTTCTTCTGCCATTATGGAACTTCCCCTGGATCTGTAAGCTTCAATAAACCCCTTCCTCCATAACTGTGCCTGGTCTGGAAGTTCATCTCAGCGAACCTGAAGCTGTCTGCCACACACATAATCGTTCCTTAGTCTTCTATTGTCTATATATGGGACATATTGAGGCAAAGGGGGCCAATGTCCTCATAACTATGCAAGTGTTTGTGTGAAAACGCCGTGTTAAACTGGACGTGGTGGTGCACACTTTTAATCCTAGCACTTGGGAGGCTAAGGTAGAAGGATGGCTGAGTCTAGCCTGGAACTAAGAATGAGTTACAGATTAGCCTGGGCTCGAGTTAAAAAAGCCACACCCCACTACCTCTATCCCCCACACACAAAAAAAACCCCAAACCCTGCTGGGTGGCTAAATTCTTGAAAGCCACAACACAACACCTTAGAAATGCAAACTAAACTTTTCACCCCTATCATTTTACTCATGTTGACACGATTATAGCCATCACAACTCTCACTGAAGGGAAGCAGGCTGTGGGAAATTACTATTAGAAGGCCGATTCCATATCCTTGCTCTAGGGCCTTGTTATAAGTAATTTACCGTCATGGAAAAACTTAGACTTCATAAGGCATGAAAAGTCTGGAGAGAGTTTTATTCATAAATAAATGCCAACGCTCAAACAATAAAGGCAGCTTCAATTCCAGGACGACTTGAAAATGAACAATATGTACTGCCCCGATGATTTATTACGCTGGTGTTTATAGTCCACATGGTTGAGATAATTCAATTCCACCTGAAGAGTCATTACACGGGCAAGCCTATAAGAGAAGTACTTTCGATAAGAGGCGATATTTCTCAGCTTGTCCATTTCAAACACATGATTTCTGTTTTTTTTTTTTTTTTGTAGGGTATCACTCAGGCAATTCCTTTCACGAGCTGGACGGGCCTTCTTGAGCAATTAAAAACAATTTAGGAGGCGAAAGAAGCCGAGGACAAATGCCACACTCAAAATGGTCCACAGTAAGAGCTTTGTCCCCCCGCAGAGGTGACTGCTAAATGCAGGCTTCATCTGCAAGCAAGGCTCCTACTAAGGACACGGAGACATTTCACTTGGCATGATAATGTCTTTGCTGGCCCGTGGCAGGGAAGCTCTTCCCACTTAAGTTCCCTGCCTCGCTCATGGATGGTTTTGCCTTTTGAGACAGGCGCTCATGTAGTCCAGGCTGGCCCCGAGCTTGCCATTTAGCTCAGGCTGGCCTTGAACTCCCAGTCTTCCTGCATAGCCATGCTTGGCTGTGACACATTCTTCTCTTTTTTTTTTGTCTTTGATTTTATTTTATTTTAGAGGGAGAGAGAATAGGCACACCAGGGCCACAGCCACTGCAATCGAACTCCAGGCACTTGCGCCACCTAGTGGGCACATGTGACCTTGCGCTTGCCTCACCTTACTGCATCTGGCTTAAGTGGGATCTGGAGAATCGAACATGGGTCCTTAGGCTTCGTAGGCAAGTGCCTTAACAGCTAAGCCATCTCTCCAGCCCCCCCCCTTTTTTTCTTTTTAAATATTTTAATTTTTATTGTTTTATTTGAGGGAAAGAGAGAGAGGGAAAGAGGTAGATCTAGAATGGGCACATCAGGGCTTCCAGCCACTGCAAACAAACTCCAGGTGCATCTGTCACCTTGTGCATCTGGCTTATATGGGTCCTTGGGAGTTGAACCTGAGTCCTTTGGCTTTGCAGGCAATTGCCTTAACCACTAAGCCATCCCGCCAGCTCTGTAATACATTCTTGACTGTAGCGGAAAACATTCCCAAGGGGGCAAGGACAGACGGGCCCTGGGCTTACATACCGTCCAGGCCATTGTGATGGCTGTAGTTTCTCTTCCCCAGAATGCTTAGAGACATGTGATTTGGAGTGCTTAGCATCCTCTTGGTAGCTGGAGTCTGCAGGCTTGGTGTTGATCGGGTTACACTGGGTTGCTTTGCAGGATGGATCTCTGACAGGAGAAAAAAAGGTTTCTCAACTCAGAACACACTATTAGAAGTCTGTGTGTACTTATACTGGCTAATGGGCACATCTTATTTCTTAATTAGCTGAGAGCCAGTTCCTTACGAGCCAGCCACGGATGACACTTCAAGTGCTGTTGCCATGGTTTTGCTTATCAAGTAAGCCAGTTCTTCCCCTACTGGCTAGGGCACTGAGCCTCAGGGCTGTGAATTCAAACACACACACACACACACACACACACACACTCCACTTCAGAAGGTCACTTACAACATAAGATTTACTGAGGGAATAAAGCATCTGACTCTTGGATGTATTAGAAATCAAAAGATGATTTGCAGAGGCAGCCTCAGGGAAAGGAAAAAAAAAAGAACCTCTATACTTTGCTAAACTAGAAATGCAACGCACATGTCCAGTGTCCAGTATGTGAGCGTTCGGCAAAGCCAGATTCCTGCTCTGGCTGTGCATCAGTGGATAAAACCAGGGTCGATCCTTCCAGCCCAGAACATTCTCTTTGTTTTGTTTTTTTTTTTTGTTTTTTGAGGTAGGGTCTTGCTATAGCCCACAGCTAACTTGGAATTCACTATGTAATCTCAGGGTGGCCTCGAACTCATGACAATCCTCCCAACTCTGCCTCCTGAGCGCTGGGATTAAAGGCGTGTGCCACCACTCCCGGCCAGCCCAGAACATTCTGAGAGTGGATGTAATCCAAAACTAAAGGTCAAATACAACAGTCAAAGTATAGATGATGTGCCTTGGCCAAGAACATATCACAGAACTCTGATATGCCATACGGAACATGGGTAAGAGAAGTACATTTTGGTGAGCTCATAACCCAAGCCACCTTTCCTTTCTATAGATAGGCAAGAAACTGCATTAATGCTGGGATCAGATTTAAGGACTTTGGTCTGTTACTAATGCTAATATATCTTTGCTTCAAAGCTGAAGCTCCTCACTAATTCTGAGGGTTAAAACCACCCTGTCATCTCACCTGCTACCTGATGTAAGGGCCTAGATAGGTTAGTATGCCAAATCTTAGGAGGTCATTTAGATCGTTAACCCAGTGACATCTTGGTCTGATCAAAATCTTCCACTTTTAAAATTTGGGGCTGGTCATGGTGGTGCATGCCTTTAATCCCAACACTTGAAACCCTACCTCAAAAATCAAAAAGAAGGGCTAGAGGGATGGCTTAGCGGTTAAAGTGTTTGCCTGCAAAGCCAAAGGACTCAGGTATGATTCCCCAGGACCCACATAAGCCAGAAGCACAAGGGGGTGCACACATCTGGAGTTCATTTGAAGTGGCTGGAGGCCCTGGCATGCCCATTCTCTCACTCTCTCTCCCTCTTTCTCTGTCAAATAAGTAGATAAATAAATATAAAATATTTTTACAAATCAAAAAGAAAAAATAGGTATGGCTTATCAGGACTAAGGACTAGCCAACATTGATTATTTTATTTTTGTTTTTTCGAGGTAGGGTCTCGCTCTATCCCAGGCTGACCGGGAATTTACTATGTAGTCTCAGGGTGGCCTTGAACTCACAGCAATTCTCCTACCTATGCCTCCTGAGTTCTGGGATTAAAGGCATGTGCCACCACGCCTGGCCCGCCTTTGGCTGCTGCAAATGTTCTCCATATGCATGCGCCACCTTGTGCATCTGGCTTATGTGGGTCCTGTGGAATGGAACCTGGATTCTTTGGCTTTGCAGGCAAGCACCTTAACCACAAGGCAATCTCTCTAGCCTGAATATATGTTAAAAAATATTTTATTTATTTATTTGAGACCCAAGAGAAAGGGGTAGAGAGAGACAGAGAGAAAGAGAGAGAGAGAGAGAGAAGGAATGGACATGTCAGGGCCTCTAGCCACTGAAAACAAACTCCAGATGCATGTGCCATCCTGTACATATGGTTTACATGAGTACTGAGGAATCAAACCTGGGTCCTTAGGCTTTACAGGCAAGCACCTTAAATGCTAAGCCATCTCTCCAGGCTCCCAGATATACATTTTTAAAATTGTTTTTGTTCATTATTTATTTATTTATTTGAGAGCGACAGACACAGAGAGAAAGGCAGAGAGAGACAGAAAGAGAATGGGCACGGCAGGGCCTCCAGCCCTTGCAAACTAACTCCAGACGCGTGTGCCCTCTTGTGCATCTGGCTAACATGGGTACTGGGGAATCGAGCTTTGAACTGGGGTCCTTAGGCTTCACAGGTAAGTGCTTAACCACTAAGCCATCTCTCCAGCCCCAGATATACATTTTTATTCAATGTTTTTTGTTTGAAGAATTAAGCACACATATCATAACTGTGTGTTGGTAATAAGTTTCTAAACTCACAGATTAAACATATGAAGACATTCAACTCCACCTATTGAAAAGGCTTGAATTTAATTCAGAGTTGAATTTAGAATAGCCATATGTCTGCAACACATGGAAACTTTTGAGTTTTTCCTATGCTAGAAACTACCTACCTATGGGCTGGAAAGATGGCTTAGTAGTTAAGACACTTGCCTGCAAAGGCAAAGGAACCAGGTTTGATTCCTCAGGACCCATGTAAGCCAGATGTACAAGGTGGCACATGCCTCTGGAGTTCCTTTGTAGGGGCTGGAGGCCCTGGCACACCCATTCCAACCCCCCCGTCTCTTTTTCTCTCTGCCCCTTTCTCAAATAAATAAAATTTTAAAAAATATAAGAGAGAGAGAGCCGGGCGTGGTGGTGCACATCTTTAATCCCAGCACTTGGGAGGCAGAGGTAGGAGGATCGCTATGAGTTCAAGGTCACTCTGAGACTACATAGTGAATTCCAGGTCAGCCCTGGACTACAGTGTGACCCTACCTCAAAAAATAAAAAATAATAAAATAAAATAAAAAGAGAGATCAGAATGCTTAAAGAAAAAACCTACCTAAATAGCCAATGATGCACGCCAAAGGTTTCCTGGTGCTTTTGCTTTTCAGTGGGCTTCCAGAGAGCTCGGCATGCCTGTCTGCATCTGAGAGAAGGAAACGTGGAGGCAACCATGAGACAGCTTCCTCTCCCTGCACCACCCTCCGCAGAGGTAACGGGCGCAATTTGAAAACAGAACAATGGACCTGCTGCATCTCTGCACCTTCCTTTGGAGTTTGCGAGAAACTGATCTTAGTTCTGGACCCTGTGAGGACACCCACATGGAGGGTTTACTTACCATACGTGCCCAGCTGAAAAGTGATGAAAAGCTGCTTCCTTTCTAACCTCAGCAGTTCTACATTACAACAATGTAAAAACTGTCCACAGGACACGGTGGATCCAGTCCTGATATAAGGTCTACATAGCTTGAAGACAATGGTAGTGACAAAGACGCCCCATTTGGCCATTCCTTAGACTTAGACGGGCGCCACGGAGGAGCCTTGGCCTATCTCCGCAAGACATAATTCCATTATATGACAGCCTGCTAAGGGGAATGAAAAGCTATTTGGTTTTATCACTTGTTCTTTAAATACTATATCCCACTAGGATGTCATCATATTGAGAGTTAAAAGGCTCCAGACTCTACCAGAGAATTTTGTCCATCTACCAGCCAAGACAAATATTCAGGCACATATATGGGAATTTTCCACTGACATCCATAGGAATTCTTTGCATTAGTAGTGTTTAAATGGCACAGTTCATTCTGAAATCGAAAAATAACTTAAAATTTGACTTTGTCAAGAACTATAGCCCTTTTCCACCAAAGAACCTTAAGAAAAACAACTATTAAACAGAAAGCAGACAGTAATATTATTTTTTTAAATTAAAATAGATGTGATGGTGCATGCCTTTAATCTCAGCGCCTGAGAGGTAGAGATAGGAGGATTTCTGTGACTTAGGGGCCAGCCTGAGATTATATATAGTAAATTCCAGGTCATCCTGGGTTAGAGCAAGACCCTACCTTGAAAAGCCAAAGATAATTAAATTTAAAAAAAAATAGACAAAGCACACGCTCTAAGAAGACTCAAACCCTTGGAATTTGTGTACGTGCCTCAGCCACAGGCTGATTATTATGCAACCATGAACAACTACAAATGATCCAATTCCTTTTCCTCTTATTCAATTGGTTACCGTTGGGAGAAAAAAAAATTACTGGGATTGAAGCTTTCCACTCATTGTTGAATAATAGCAAAGACAGAAGCAGAAATATAAACATATTTTGGAGGTATATCTAGGCAAAGATCAGGAAGCAACCCGAGCAAGGATCAAACACTAGTCAAATGACCAAACATTGACACCGTGAGGCTTCTTCTTACTATCACTGCTTTACTTAAAATTCAAGTCATGTTTGGGAAAAGGACAAGGTGAAATTCCTTCTCTTTCAATACAAGAAACTTGATTAAAAGGCAAACATGGGGGCTGGAGATATGGCTTAGTAGTTAAGGTGCTTGTCTGCGAAGCTCTCCAGATCCCACATAAGGAAGATACACAAGGTTGTGCGTTTCCACTAGGTGGCGCAAGCATCTGGAGTTCAATTGCAGTGGCTGAGGCCCTGGTGCACCAATTCTCTCTCTCTCTTAAAAAAAAAGTGAGCTTGGTGGCTCATTCTCACAATTATCGCACTTAAGAGGCTGAGGCGGGTGGATCGCCATGAGTGCAAGGCCAGCTTATGTTGTACAGTGATTTCAGAACAACCTGGGCTATAAAGAGATAAGACCCTGTCTCCAAATATAAAAGAGCAGTGCCTCAAAAAAAAAGTGGGGCGGGGGCTGGAAAGATGGCTTAGCAGTTAAGGCGCTTGCCTGCAAAGCCTAAGGACCCAGGTTTGATTCCCCAGGACCCACATTAGTCAGATGCACAAGTTGGCGCATGCGTCTGGAGTTCATTTGCAGCAGTGGGAGGCCCTGGAGCACCCATTCTCTCTCTCCATCTTTCTCTCAAATAAATAAAATAATTTTTTTAAAAGAAAACTAATCATATCTACATCTATCATCTATGTGTACACACACACACATATGTATAACAAAAAAGCATGATGAGCCAGGTGTGGTGGTGCACGCCTTTAATCCCAGCACTGAGGAGGCAGAGGTAGGAGGATCACTGTGAGTTCGAGACCACCCTGAAACTACATACTGAATAGTGAGACCCTGCCCTGAAAAAAAATAAAACAAAAGCATGATGAATCATTTGGCTATTTCCTCAGCATTTTGGACAAGAGCACTTACTGTATTCTTTGCTCTTTACTCCAGTTATAAGGTCCCCAGTGAAACTTCCATCATGGTCACTACTGACCAACACTAGGGTATTTCCATCACCTTGGCAACAACCAACAAATCCATCAACACAATATTCACTCATTTCATATTAACCTATACTAATTTGCCTCTATTTTCTCATTATGTTAGGCTTAATTATGGGATGTTCCCAGTGAAAATTACAAATTGCCTATGAATGGTGACCAGAGCTCTTTAGAAGGGTCGCTATTTCACTAATAATCATATTTTATGTATTTATTTATTTTCAAGGTAGGGTCACACTTTAGCCCAGGGTTACCCTGGAACTCACTCTGCAGACCCAGGCTAATCTCAAACTCATGGTGATTCTCCTAACTCAGCCTCCCAAATGCTGGGATTAAAGGTGCATATACATAGTTTAAATATTTTTATTTGATAGAATGAATGAATAAATAGTGGCATGCCAGGGCCTCTTGCTACTTCAAACAAACCCCCAGATGCATGTGTCACTTTGTGCATCTTGGTTTACTTGGTTACTGGGGAATTGAACCCAGGCTATCGAGTTTTGCAAACATCTCTCCAGCCCTACTTAGGACTATTTTTCTGAAAAGTTTTAGAAATACTGGAAAGGGAAATGAGATAGGAAAGCTGCAATATACACAACAAATTAAAATTCACAAAAGGATTGGAGAGATTGCTCAGTGGTTAAGGTGCTTGCCTGTAAAGCCAAAAAGATCCCTGTTCAAATCCCTAGGACCCAGGTAAAACAGATGCACAAGGTGACACATGTGTCTGGAGTTCATTTACAGTGGCTAGAGGCCCTGGCGCACCCATTCTCTTTTTCTCTATCTGCCTCTTTCTCTCTCTCATCCTTTCTCTCGCAAATAAATAAATATGTTAAAAATTCAGACACACAGACACACACAAGTCGGGCGTGGTATCCCAGCACTTGGGAGGCAGAGGTAGGAGGATCGCTGTGAGTTCAAGGCCACCCTGAGACATAGTGCATTTCAGGTAAGCCTAGGCTAGAGTGAGACCCTACTTCAAAAAACCAAAAACCAAACACCAAACAAAAAAATCACAAAAAATATTGGCATGGGCTTTCAATATGCCTGTCAAAATAAGATTGGCTCATGGAACTGCAAGGGAAAGTCTAGATATGTCACAAAATCCAGGTGCTGTAAATTTTCCATGAGCTATGTTCTAAAAATGCTTGGCAAATATAAACAACAGTCAAAGATAAAATGGGGAAAATATTTACACCACAGATTGAAGTAACTCTGTTATGGTATAAAAAGTTTCCATGGGAGCTGTGTGTGGTGGTGCACACCTTTAATTCCAGCACTTGGAAGGCACAGGTAGGAGGATTTCAGTGAGTTCGAGCCCACCCTAAGACTACCTAGTGAATTCCAGGTCAGCTTGAGCTAGAGTGTGACCCTACCTCAAAAAAAAAAAAAAAAAAAAAAAAAAAAAGCTTCCACAGGGCTGGGGAGATGGCTTAGCAGTCAAAGGCACTTGCCTGCAAAGCCTAGCAGCCTGGGTGTTCGATTCTCCGGTACCTACATCTAAGGCCACACACACAAAATGGTGCATGTGCTTGGAGTTTGTTTGCAGCGGCTAGAGGCCCTGGCATGCCAATTCTCTCTGTAGTCACAAACAAACAGCTTCCACAAATCAGGAAGACTTCTAGAAGAAAAGAAAAAGATGGAGCCAGGCATGGTGGCGCATGAAGATCGCCGTGAGTTCGAGGCCACTCTGAGACTCTATAGTGAATTCCGGGTCAGCCTGGAGTAGAATGAAACCCTACCTCGAAAAACAAAAGGACCCAGACTTGGCTCCCCAGAACGCACATAAGCCAGACGCACAAAGGGGCATGTAAGCACAAGGTAGTGCATGTTCACAAGATGCCACAAGCTTCTGGAGTTCAACTGCAGTCGTTAGGGAACCTCATGTGCCGATTCCCTGTCTCTGATTAAGTGCTTGCGTGTGAAGCCTAAGGACCCTGTTGAGTTGCCAGAACAGAGAAATGACAACAAACACAAATTTCATTGCGCAAACGAATCTAGAATGTGACTTGATTGAATAAAACCACTGATCTTAAACCATAATCGCAACAGAGAACAAGGCCAAAAAACCACACAGCTACATTTAGACGTAAATTACGGAAGATAGTTTCTACAATACCGAGTACCCAAGGACTAAAATCTCAGAGGGTTAAATAACAACTTGTGCTACAAACTTGTGAAAGCATCCTGCCTATCATCTAGTGCTTTCATCTCCCTAGCTGTGCCCTGGACCCCATCTCTCTGGCCCTCTTTAAAAGCTTGGCACACAAGCCGGGCGTGGTGGTGCACGCCTTTAATCCCAGCACTGGGGAGGCAGAGGTAGGAGGGTCGCCGTGAGTTCGAGGCCACCCTGAGACTGAATTCCAGGGTAGCCTGGGCTAGAGTGAGACCCTACATTGGAAAACCAATAAAACAACAACACATTCCTCATCCCCTACATGTGTATGGAGCTGGGGATTGAGCTCCCATCCTCAGAAGGTGCTAAGCACGTATCCTACCACACTGCTAAAATCTCAGCCCCAGCTCATGCCTATTTTAAATGTCAGCATGAAATGCTATCCTAGAAAAATATCCGTTGTGGGCCGGAGAGATGGCTTAGCAGTTAAACGCTTGCCTGTGAAGCCTAAGGACCCCGGTTCGAGGCTCGATTCCCCAGGACCCACGTTAGCCAGATGCACAAGGGGGCGCATGCGTCTGGAGTTCGTCTGCAGTGGCTGGAGGCCCTGGTGCACCCATTCTCTCTCTCTATCTGCCACTTTCTCTGTCACTCTCAAATAAATAAATAAAAATGAACCCAAAAATGAAAAAAAAAATCCATTGTAACATTATAATCGAAAAATATTAGAAATAATAAAATATGTAATAAGGGACTGGGTAAAGAAATGATATTTGAGTATTATATAAAGAAAGCAAATGTAGAACGAGATGTCAGCTTCGGTCTAAAACACCAGAAGAAGTACACCTGCTCAGACCCACATAGATACCGAGAAAACCTGTGGATACTTATGACAGGTTACCCCTGAAGAAGGGAAGCAAGAAATGAAAATGTGATAAGATCTGTAACCACTTGTGTACCTGATACTGAAGACTTAAAACAGGGGTAGTCATGAGCCCTAGGGGTGCAACATCTGCTGATGTCTGGAAAAATGCATATACTATGCTTATCAAACTGCCCAGTTAGCACTTCTCTTAATATACTCTTATATTAATGCTACTCTCACTTTGGGTAGAGACTCTTCTCTTTTCAGATGGCAGTGACTTTGGGATGACTCAGAAGGTATCATAGTGCTGGAAAGAAGTGACTGGAGTACTGAAAAACATCTCAATCACACCTTCCAAGGCTCAGGATCTAATGCGGAAGAGGTGGCGGAAAGAATGTAAGAGCCAAAGGAAGGGTAGGACTCCTTACAACATGCTCCTCCAGACACAAAATGGCCTGGATATCCATGACCTCACAATGCCTGACACTACCTACACAAGACCATCATAAGAGGAGGAAAAGATCATGACATCAAAATAAAAGAGAGACTGATTGAGATGGGTAGGGGTTATGATGGAGAATGGAATTTCAAAGGGGAAAGTGGGGGGGGGGGGAAGGAAGGTATTACCATGGGATACTTTTTATAATCATGGAAAATATTAAAAAATATTGAGAAAATAAATAAATAAAAGTGAGGATGGGCTGAAAAAAAAATTACAAACTTAGCCAGGCATTGTGGCACACGCCTTTAATCCCAGCACTAGGGAGACAAAGGTAGGAGGATTACCATGAGTTCAAGGCCACCCTGAGACTACATGGTGAATTCCAGATCAGCCTTGGCTAGAGTGAGACCCTACCTTGAATGCCGCCCTCCCACAAAAAAACTTTAAAATATTTTTATTTATTTATTTGCAAGCAGAGAGAGACAGAAGAGACAGACAGAGAGAATGGATACGCCAGGGCCTCCAGCCATTGCAAACAAACTCCAGATGCATGCGCCCCCTTGTGCTTCTAGCTAATGTGGGTCCTGGGGAACTGAACCTGGGTCATTAGGCTTTGCAGGTAAGTGCCGTAACTGTGGCGTCATCTCTTAAGCACCAGTACATATTTCTTAATGAAAATAAAGGCAAAGCATTCCTTTAACCAACTTCCTCTAAATAGGGATTAAAGCCAGTGCTTAAGAGTGAGCACCATGCTCTCCTGTATCTACTTACAAGTTTATCTCCAAGTTTGGTGGCTTCACACTTCTGCATTGCCACCCCATAAACTCTATGACTCTACCTTTGAAAACCCCCAAAATAAAAATAACAACTGTTTTTTTATATGAATGTTCTTCAATAACCAATGAAGCTAGATGCAAAATAGTATAGGCTTTTTGAATTATAATTATTATGTTTTTCGAGGTAGGGTCTCACTCTAGCTGAGGCTGACCAGGAATTCACCATGTAGTCTCAGGGTGACCTCGAACTCACGGTGATCCTCCTACCTCTGGCTCACGAGTTCTGGGATTAAAGGCGTGTGCTACCATGCCTGGCATTGGATTTTGAATTTCATCACAACAAATGGCTATCTTTGTTACTATTATTATCTGTATCCTTACACAAATAAAATATTGGTAATTTAATCTCAATCCTTTTTTAGCAGCCTTTCAACTGAGCAACAAATTAGAATAAGGCAACATGAAAACACACACCATCCAATAACCAAGATAAAAACAATACGCAAAGCAATTAAATCAACAAAAGAACAAGGGCAAAACAGCAGCCAGTTAAGTCAGTGATTGTTCTTTTTCATTCAAATGAAAAACATAATGGATCCCAGCCAATGTTAATGGGCAAAGATCATTCATTTTTTTTATTAAATGTTTTAATTATACTCTTTAAAAAATTACATAGATTGAACTACGTATGCTGGTTTAATCCCGGCACTTGGGAGGCAGAAGTAGGAAGATTACTGTGAGTTTGAGGCCAACCTGGAATGCAGACTGAGTTCCAGGTCAGCCTGGGCTACAGTAATACCTTACTTAGAGCCCCCTGAAAAAAAAAAAATGGTGCCAGGGCCTCCAGCCATTGCAAACAAACTCCAGACGCATGCGCCACCATGTGCATCTGGCTTACACGGGACCTGGAGAATCAAACCTGGGTCCCTAGACTTTGCAGGCAAGTGCCTCAACCGCTAAGCCATCTCTGGCCCATATTTTCTAGTTCTTTAAAGTGGTTAAGACTCAGAACTTTTGCGAGCTGACCCTCAAGACAAGCTTGAATTCTGACAGCCACGTGACGCGACATGACTCATGCGCTCTCCTCACCGAGACTGGCATCACCACCCATTTTCTTCCCTTATTTATTTATTTACTTTTCAATTTTCATTTGTTTTACAAAGCGTTGCTCTTTTTACAGAGGATTTACCTTCAAATTTGAAAGGTTTTCATCTTTCATGTTCTGTTAAAAAAGTTTTAGAGTGGTTTTTTTTTTCTTCAATCAGCATCCCTCTCATAGACATTCTCTTTAAATTAAAGAAGAACAACTCTTATTTATTTATTTATTTTTGGCTTTGGTTTTGTGAAGCAGGCTCTTTTGTAGCCCAAGATGATCCAAAACTCACTACATAGCTGAAAACGACCTTGATCTCCTGATACACCTGTCTCCACCTCCCAAACACCACTGCATCTGGCTTCATAGTCAAGAAAGCATCTGATATCTTTTAAGGGTTTATATCTTCTTAGCCAGACAGGAAGTTCTCGTATCGCTCAGGGAGGCAAAGTTACATGACTCTGCTACCCAGACATGTGACTGCAGAGCTAACGTACAAATCCTATACGCGTTTTCGGATACGCGGTAATTAGAGAACAGCCCACAGTTCACTGGCACATATGACCTTGGTTCTAGCAAAACATTCAACATAAGCAAGATTGAATGTGTTGAAAATGAATAATGAGTCATGTAAAAGTGCAACGTGATAACGTATGGTTATGAAATGGAAACCGAATTGGACAAATAGACTGTTCAACCACAAATTTAGACACTAGTGTGTAAAAACTGAATGTATGCTTTCAGAAACTTCACCCCCAAAACAATTCTTAAATGTACTTATAATCGACTAAGCCTTCTGATAAATACAGCATTGTGATGAAGCACTGTGCTTCCTCTAACAGTGCATGTTGATGTGAAAACGGTCCAGGGAAGGTGAGAGGTTTACAAAGACATACAATTCCTAATTAGTACAAATTCGTGCAATTTTATTTAAGCCTACAGGATCCCTAAGACTGGACTGTGCTGCATCTATTAGGGCGTTCATCACAACAGGATCCTCCATTGGCACTACCAAAAGAGACAAGTGCTTCAATAAAAGCTTTTTCTTTCTTTTTTTTTTTTAGTAATTCTACCACACAACCCTGCTGGGGGAGGTTGGTTGAAGACTTATACAGAGATGTCAGTGTTGGCCAGGGTGGTATGATGCAAATGGCAGCGGACAAAAACAATGTTTAAAAAAAAAAAAAACACAAATAAAGGCTGTACACAAGAACTTATGTTTATTGCAAACAAACAAACAAAAAGAGAGGGAAAGAGAGAAAATGGTCAGAAAAAGCACACCACGTAAGGTTAAGAATTTAAAAACGTCTTACATTCTGCCCTAATGGCAGCATAATTAATAGCAACAAACGGCTGTCTTGCTGCCTGCCGCAACCGGAGGGTATTTTTGCAGACCTGACGCGCAAACTTTGTGAAATATGTCGTATGAAGGAAGAAAGCTTGGCGGGTCTTCACTGCAGACTTTGGACTCCCGGTGTTCCGGACCGGCATCCCTTGCATGGCCTGCCGAGACAGGTGACTTCTAACGCGAGGGTCCTGTAACATCAGAAACAAACATTTGCAGGGTAGAACGTGTCAAAACGCATTGCCATCTGCATTGTCTTCAAAGGAAAGTCCAATGTGTAAATTATCCTCTGGAAGACGTGTAACTTATGAATTTAACCCTAGGAAAATTAAATGTACACTTCTGAGAAGAAGTGACAGGAGTGCTCAGCACTGCAGTATCTCTATCACACCTTCCCAGGCTCAGGGTCTATTGCGGAAGAGGTGGCGGAAAGAATGTAAGAGCCAAAGGAAGGGCAGGACTCCTTACAACGTGCTCCCCCCAGACACAAAATGGCCTGGATATCCATGACCCCACGGTGCCTGACACTACCTACACAAGACCATCATAAGAGGAGGAAAAGATCATGACATCAAAATAAAAGAGACTGATTGAGAGGGGGAGGGGATATGATGGAAAGTGGAATTTCAATGGGGAAAGTGGGGTACGGAGGGAATTACCTTGGAATATTGTTTACAATTATGGAAGTTGTCAATTAAAACAATAAATTAAAAAAAAATCATGTGCAGGGACTGGAGAGATGGCTTAGTGGTTAAGGTGATTGCCTGCAAAGCCTAACAACCTGGGTTTGATTTCTCAGCACCCATGTGGAGCCAAATGCACAACATGGCACATACAATCTGGAGTTTGTTTGTAGCAGCTATGAGTCCTGGCATGCCCATTCTCATTCTCTCCCTCTCCATTCCACTGCTTGCAAATAAACAAAAACATCTGTAGGGGCTGGAGAGATGGCTTAGCAATTAAGGCATTTGCCTGCGGATCCTAAGGACCCAGGTTCGGTCCTTGAGGTCCCATGTAAGCCCAGATGCACAAGGTAGAGACCCTATGTCCTGGGGTTCATTTGCAGTGGCTAGAGGCCCTGGTGTGCTCATTCTCTCCCCCCACCCTAATAAATAAATAAATAAATAAATAAATAAATAAATAAATAAATAAATAAATAAAAACAAATATTTAAAAAATATTTGTAAAAAATGGTTTTAAAAAAATCTCATACAGGGCTGGAGAGATGACTTAGAAGTCAAGACACGTGCCTGCGAAGCCTAATGACCAAGGTTTGCATCTCCAGGTCCCACGTGAACCAGATGCACATGGCGGCACATGCATCTGGAGTTCGTTTGCAGTGGCTAGAGGCCCTGGCGTGCCCATTCTCACTCTCATTCTGTCTCTGTCTCAAGTAAATAAATCTTTAAAAAATATCTCATACATATCAATAAAATGTCACGGGGTTGCTTGTGTGCATGTGTGTGCGTGCACACGCGCTTATGCTTGCTTTTTGCATGAAGTTGGGAGACACCACAAGCCCCGAACAAGAGCCGTCGCCTTCTGGTAGACACCGGGCACTCGACACCCTGTGCCTGTGAGGATTTTATCAAAACCAAGTGTCAATTATTGTTTACTTCAAGACCTGCCCCAATCTTCTTGAGCTTCCACAACAGCCAGGGAAACAGAAAAGGCTCAATTCATACTTATGACTTTCTCTAATAAGATGTTTCCAACAGGATCTGAAGGTTATGAGCCGTTTTCAAGCAACAAAACACTTAATTTGAAAGCTCTCTACTTATGTAAACACCTCTTCTCACACACATTCTTCTCTTGTCTGAGTAATCTCATAAGACAAATATTTGGAATACACCTGAACATTTTTGACTTGTCCCTGCTTTTTTGCTAAATTTATTTTTGTTTTATTTATTTGAGAGAGAGAGAGAAAAAGAGGCAGAGAGAGAACGGGCACACCAGGGCCTCCAGCTACTGTAAACGAACTCCAGATGCGTGCGCCCTCTTGTGCATCTGGCTTACGTGGGTCCTGGGGAATCAAACTGAGGTCCTTTGGCTTTTCAGGCAAACGCCTTAACCACTAAGCCATCTCTCCAGCCCTTGGTCCCTGATTTTAAGTGCTGTGCTTAACTATAAAAATAGCTTTGCTCATTTTTAAATTGTTCTGTTTCCCGGGGAATGAGCCAACCATTGGAAAACGTGACATTTTCAGCACCAAGAAGACTGTAGCTCACATACCTCTGTAGTAGGGCTGGGAGATAATTTTTCTTCTTCTGACTGGGTAGGCATTTTCAGACCTCCGTATTTTTTCCAGTATAGCCAACAAGTTGCACATAATCTACATTGCATATTAGGTGGACCCCAAGAATACCACTGGTGAGACTGTGTTGCTAAAGGTGGGGGAGAAAGAACACTATGAAGTTTGTGACATAAATATAATAAAGCATTTATGAAATATCCCAACGTCACCGTTCGTTTACAATGGCAGTTTCTTCGCCACACATGCATTTTTCGGACACTTGGAGTACATGAACCCATTTGCTTCTGCCCTGCGTCGGGTGCTTGTGGTGCCTATTAAGTTACAGGGGCCTGGAGAGATGGCTTAGTGCTTAAGGAACTTGCCTGCAAAGCCAAAGGATCCAGGTTCGATTCCCCAGGACCTGTGTAAGCCAGATGCACAGCGTGGCACCTGCGTCTGGAGTTTGTGGGCTCTGGTACACACATCCTTCCTCTCTATCTTCCTCTCTCAAATAAATAATTTTTTTTTTATTTTTTAAAGTTTTTTTTTTTTTATTTGAGAGATTCAGAGAGAGAGAGAAAGAGAGAGAGAGAGAGAGAGAAAGAGAATGGGTGTGCCAGGACCTCCAGCCACTGCAAATGAACTCCAGATGCATGCGCTACCTTGTGCATCTGGCTTACAGTGGGTCCTGGGGAATCGAACCAGGGTCCTTTGGCTTTGCAAACAAGTGCCTTAACTGCTAAGGCATCCCTCTAGCCTCTTAATTATTATTTTTTTTTTTTTTTAAGAAAGGCTACTGGAGCCCGGGTGTCATGGCGTATGCTTTTAATCCCAGCACTCGGGAATTACATATCTCAGGGTCTGTTTAGGCACTCAAGAGGGGACTCAACTGCTGAAGACAGGAACTCGGGAGGAACAGAAATCTGTTGGCCAGTCCTTCATATGCAACACACTTAATTAGAATTTCTCCCTTAAAACGGAATGCCTTTCAAGACTGCAAATGCTTGTGAAGTGGATGAGTGCTTCTGATGTTACAGCATGCTTAATGAGACAGCTCAGTGTTTTCGCTGCTTGGCTGAACACACACACCTGTGTGAGGTTTGCTCTGGGACTTCCACTCCCATCACACCACACGGGGGCACACCCACGGTGAAGCAATGCTAAGACAGAAACCACGGGCGTTGAAAGGATGAGGTAACAGAGTAGACAGGGAATAGAACTCCAGACATACTCCAACTTGTGCATCTGGCTTACACGGGCACTGGGAAAGCGAACCTGGGTCCTTTGGCTTTGCTGGCAAGCACCACCTTAACTGCTAAGCTATTTCTCCAGCTCCCTTTGTACTTAAAAAAAAGTATTTATTTATTTTTTAATTATTTTGTTTATTTTTATTTATTCGAGAGCGACAGACAGAGCAAGAAAGGCAGAGAGAGAGAGAGAATGGGTGCCCCAGGGCCTCTAGCCACTGCAAACAAACTCCAGATGCGTGCACCCCCCCCCCCCCGTGCATCTGGCTAACGTGAGTCCTGGAGAATCGAGCCTCGAACCGGGGTCCTTAGGCTTCACAGGCAAGCACTTAACTGCTAAGCCATCTCTCCAGCCCTTATTTATTTATTTATTTGAGAGAAAGGGGGAGAGAGAAAGAGAGAATGGGCTTACCAGGGCCTCCAACCACTGCAAATGAACTCCAGATGTATGCACCCCCTTGTGCATCTTGCTTACATGGGTTCTAGAGAATCGAACCGGGATCCTTTGGCTTTGCAGGCAAACGCCTTAACTGCTAAGCCATCTCTCCAGCCCCCTTTGTACTATCTTGATGTAGCAAAGTGGTCAAATATGTTCTCGTGTCCTATTTTGATAAAAGCAGCAATTTGCTTCCTTTATGACGAGAATTATGTGATTCAGTTTGGAAGGTCTTTTTTTGTGGGAGGGGTGGGGCGATGGTTCTGAGGTAGGGTCTCACTGTAGCCCAGGCTGACCTGGAATTCACTATGTAGTCTCAGGGTGGCCTCGAACTCACAGCCATCTTCCTACCTCTGCCTCCCGAGTGCTGGGATTAAAGGTGTGCGCCACCACACCCGGCCTGGTCTTTTCTTTTAACTTGTATTTATGTATTTGCTTATATGCTTACGTGGGCAGGGGAGGTGTGCATGCCACAGTGGGCGTGTCAAGGTGTCTGCGCTCCACCTTCTTTAAGACAAGGTCTCTTGCTAGACTGCCAATGAATGTCCAGACGAGCTGGCCAGCCAACTTCAGATCCTCTTAATCTCTGTCCCCCACTGTTGCAGCATGTGCCACTCTGGGTGTTGGGAACTGAGCCTGAGCCATCTACCTAGGCCCTCCAGGCCTTCTGGAATGCTGACGTCTGCTGGGGAGGGTGAGGCAGTCAGGAAGCCATGGCCTTCAGGCAGTCAACAGGATTCATCTATTCCCAAAAAGCCGCTGAGAGCCAAGTGCTGGACACGCGTAGACTTGGCGTAAAACATCAGCTACCCTCCTTCTCCTATCCCAGGCCACCTAGACTGACAGAGGGCACTGACGATGTCACCAATGCCCTATTAATAAACTATACTGCTAAGCCAGGCACAGTGGGGCACACATATGATTTTAGCCCGTAGGAGGACGCCGAGTTTGAGCCTACCAATCTGGGAGGTATAGGGAGACCCTGCCTCAAATCCCAAACCAAAGCAACAATAACAGAATAAATTATATTGTTCTTTGAGATTTAAAATAAAAACACCAAGGTGCACCAACTACTTATCAGATCATGTCACTGACCCCACTTAATACCCAGGGCACATATAATCCTAGAAGCGCACACGAGCAGAGCAGGAACTGGGGCCCAAAGCAAATATCACAGATCTGCCCTTGGGGGACCTGTCTGAGAACTCTAAGTCGCAGCTTATGCACACAATGGCCTTTCTTCCAGATATTTAGGCGAATTTAAAATATTTTTATTTCTATTTATTTATTTGACAGAGAGAGAAAAAGAGGCGGAGAGTGAGAGAGGAAGGAAGAAAGAGGGAGGGAGGGAGAGAGAGACAACGAGAACGGGCGCGCCAGGGCCTCCAGCGTCTGCCAAGGAACCCCATACGCGTGCGCCGCCTCGTGCAGCTGGCTTACGTGGGTCCTGGGGAACCGAACCTGGGTCCTTTGGCAGCCTTAACCGCGAAGCCATCTATCCAGCCCAGGCGAATTGAATTTCTCAAAGGAACTGGGAAGCCTCAAGGACAGATTGGGTGTGTGCCACAGGACCATGTTTTTTGGGCAAAGCACACCAGCAGAGCAAACACAGCCGTCAATCACGGAGCAAATGGAAGGAAACATGGTGGCTGGGTGGGAGAGCGAGGGCTCGACCAAATGGCTTCTTTGGCCCCTGGGCACAGCCACCCACTCACTCTGCAGGGACGCTGCGCTGCTTTCGGGAGCACCACCTACGCCCGTGCCTCCCTAAGGATGCTCACCAATGCCGCCTCCACAGTGCAGCACGTGCCTTACGCTTAACTAAAGACAGTCCTGGTGGGTGGGGGGGGGCAGCACATCCTGCCGGGGCAAACTTACCATAGCAGCTCTCACAGGCTCTCCCCAAGAGGGGGTTCTGCGGCTGGAACGTGGTTCCCACAGCTCCGTTCACAGTGCCCGGCTTGCCGTTGCTGGTGGATATTTGGTTGGGATTTGGTTTGCTGCTTTCAATGAGACGTAAAGTGAGGTGATAAAAACAATGTGTAGAACAGGGCAAAAGGCTGACAACTAATTTACCTTACCCGAGATATCAAGAAACACTTACAATAATTTAGTGAAGAAGGAATCTACTGGTAAGAGAGCAAGGTGTGAAGGTGAACCCAAATGATGGAGGGTTTTGGCGGGGGGTGGGGTGGGGGGGGGGAATGAGTAAGAACCAAGCATGACACGTATGTATGAAGATACCATGATAAAACCCACTATTTGGAGAGGTTTGTTTTATTTTATTTCATTATTTTTTGTTTTTGTTTTTCAAGGTAGGGTTTCACTCAAGCCCAAGCTGACCTGGAATTCACTATGTAGTCTTAGGTTGGCTTCGAACTCACTGCAATCCTCCTACCTCCGCCTCCCAAGTGCTGGGATTAAAGGCGTGCACCACCACGCCCAACAAAACCCACCACTTTGTATGCTAGCTTAAAACAATTAAAAAAAAAAAGCTTCAATAAAGAAAAAAAATTGAGATATATTGGCATACATGATTCCAGAAAGTTGTCTAAAATATATATAATAGCTATAATACATATATAATATATATATAATATATACATATTATAGCTATATATAATATATACTATAGTTATATATAATATGTATACATATTTTACATATATAGCTATATATATAATATGTATCCATTATATACATATATGGCTACTGGGCTGCTTAAACAAACAAACAAATAAACAAACAAACAAACAAACAAACCCGAAGCATTCATTTTTACAGGTCAGGCTATGTGACAATCTAGTGGTTGTACCCGATACTCCAAAGTAAATACAGCATCTCTCTTTTCCAACCAAATACAATTTCCTTAGGGCACTCTTTCAGAAGTACAAAAATGCTTTAGCCTTACCATGAATTCCTCCTGAGAAAACCAATTTTTTTTTTTTTTAGATAGAATAAGTCAAAGGCAAAGCTGTGGGCCTGTGCCACTCCACTGCTGGTATGAGCTGCGGGCTCCACACCAAGTCCCAGTGGAGCGATGGGAGGCCAAGATGCCGCAGGGCTCCACGGGCGCCCCTCTGCAGCTGAGGAGCCTGTCAGCAGCTCCTGACCACCTGGCTCAGTCTCATGATAACTGTCCCTGTTATGTTTGCATTTTTATGAGGAGGATTAGCATTTAAAATGAGAAAAATCAGCACATCTGTGTTTCTTTTAATATGTTATTTTTATTTATTTGAGAGAGGGGAAGAGGCACAGAGAGAGAGAGAGAGAGAGAGAGAGAGGGAGAGAATGGGTGTGCCAGGGCTTCCAGCCACTGCAAACGAACTCCAGATACATGCGCCCCCTTGTGCATCTGGCTTATGTGGGTCCTGGGGAATTGAACCAGGGTTCTTTGGCTTTGCAGGCAAGTGCCTTAAACACTAAGTCATCTCTCCAGCCCAGTACCTCTGAGTTTTAAGGGTTTTTTTTTAAAGGAAAAATAAGAGAGACATTGATCAGCAGTCTGAATGCAAATTTCTCAGAGAACAAGTCAATAGTACCATTAATTCTTTTTTTTAAATTAATTAATTAATTTGGCAGAGAAAGAGAGAGAGGGAGAATGGATGCACCAGGGCCTCCAGCTTTATATGGATTCTGGGGAAAACGAACTCAGTCCTTAGGCTTTGCAGGCAAGTGCCTTAACTGCTGAGCCATCTCTCCAGCCCCACTAATTTTTTTTTTTTTTAAGAAACATGTAGCCCAGACATATCTTGGTGCTTACTGCACAAACAGTAACTCCCTACACAGGCTCTGTGCCCAAGGGCACCGTGCGGGCGCACACAGCACACACAATTCATCTATACCATCTCCCTGCTGCCCAGTAAACAAAGTTATCCGCAAGGAGCTTCCTTCTAGAAGATTCTTTATGCCTTTGTGCCAGACAGAAAATAAGCAAAATTAATTAGCAAATTCAGAAATGACAGCTGAACGACTTCAGAGAGACTATTTTCCTATGGCTACTGAAGCAATGAGATGCCACTTGGAGTCTCATTAGAGTTGGCCCAGTTGTCACATAACAGTGAAAAGCCTCCTGCGTACACTTGGTCTGGCTTGCGGGCAGGAGGCCCTACATGAGGTATCTTTTCAGCATCTTTGCTGCTCCCACCGCAGCAGAACTCACTAACCTCTGGGTGCAGAGTGCCCTGTTCTGTAAAGGACTGTCACCCGCACTTCTATCTTGTGGCAGCAATGTCTTTTATTCCTTTTTTTTTTTTTGAGGTAGAGTCTCACTCTAGCCCAGGCTGACCTGGAATTCACTATGGAGTCTCAGGGTGGCCTCGAACTCACAGCGATCCTCCTACCTCTGCCTCCCAGGTGCTGGGATTAAAGGCATGCGCCACCACACCAGGCGCAACAATATATTTTAAAGACAACCTGGTTCTCCTGCCTCTCCCTCCCTCCCCCACTTCTCTCTCTGTCCTTTGTTCTCCTTCTTAGCCCCCACAGGGCTAAGGGGTTGAGGGTTGAACCTAGGGCTTCCTGTATGCTGTCCAAGTATGCCATCAGTGAGCTACTCCCCAAGCAATGACAAATTGGTTTATAAAAATATGTTAGATCAAACAGGTGTTATACTTTGTTATATACCGAAGTCTCCAAGGATATATAATATCTATAGTTAAAAAAAAATCTACTATGAGACTGGAGAGATGGCTTAGTGGTTAAAGTGCTTGCCTATGAAGCCTAAAGACTCATGTTTGACTCTCCAGATCCTACGTAAGCCAGATGCACAAAGGTGAGGCAACGTCGGTCGTACACGCCCACTGTGTGGCGCAAGCATGTGGAATTTGACTGCAGTAGCTGAGGCCCTGATGTGCCAATTCTCTCTCTCCTCTCTCTAAAAGAAAAAAATATATGTCTACTATGTAGATAGATATGACTGTCCCTTGAAATAAAATAACTGCCAAAGCCGGGTGTGGTGGCGCATGCCTTTAATCCCAGCACTCGGGAGGCAGAGGTAGGAGGATCACCATGAGTTCGAGGCCACCCTGAGACTCCATAGTGAATTCCAGGTCAGCCTGGACTAGAGTGTGACCCTACCTCGAAAAACCAAAAATAAATAAATAAAAATAAAATAACTGTCCAGGACTTTCCCAGAAATATGACACCTTCTGACATTTAAATGCATAGCTGAGCATTTGTTTTTAGAAAGAGCCAGTACATATTATTAGTTGAGTTACCTGAAAAGAGAAATGATAACAAACACAAATTTAGTTGTGCAAATGAATCCAGAATGTGACTTGATTGAATAAAACCACTGATCTTAATCATAATCTCATCAGAGAACAAGTGTGCCAAAAAAAAAAAAAACCTACATGCAGACATGTAAGTTACTGAAAATAGTTTCTACAATACCGAGTACCCAAAGACTAAAATCTCAGGGGTTAAATAACAACTTGTACTACAAACTTGTGAAAGTATCCTGCTATAATCTAGTGCCTTCATCTCCCTAGCTGTGCTCTGGACCCCATCTCTCTGGCCCTCTTAAAAGCTTTGCACAGGCTGGAGAGATGGCTTAGTGGTCAAGGCACTCGCCTGAAAAGGCAAAGGACTCAGGTTTGATTCCATGTAAACCAGATGCACAAGGTGGTACCTACATCTGGAGTTTGCCTACAGTGGATGGAGGCCATGGTGCACCCATTCTCTATCTATCTGACTCTTTCTACATCTCAAATAAATCAATAAAAATAGAATTATTGGGGTCTGGAGGGATGGTTTAGTGGTTAAGGCATTTGCCTGCAAAGCCAAAGGACCCAAGCTCGATTCCCTAGGACCCATGTTAGCCAGATGCACAAAGGGGCACAAGCATCTGGAGTTCGTTTGCAGTGGCAGGAGGCCCTGGCGTGCCCATTCTCTCCTTCTCTTCCCCCTTCTCTGTGAAATGAATAAATAAATAAAATAAAATATTTTTAAAAATAGAATTACTGGGGCTGGAGAGATGGTTTAGTGGTTAAGTGCTTCCCTGTGAAGCCTAAGGACCCCAGTTTGAGGCTTGGTCCCCCAGGACCCACGTTAGCCAGATGCACAAGGGGGCACATGCATCTGGAGTTCGTTTGCAGTGGCTGGAGGCCCTGGCGTGCCCATTCTCTCTCTCTCTCTCTCTCTCTCTCTCTCTCTGCCTCCTTCTCTCTCTCTGTCTCTCTCAAATAAATAAATAAAAATTTTAAAAAAATAGAATTATTTTTAAAAAGCTTTGCACATTTCATCCTCTTCCCTGGATCCTCCGCTCTCTATTTTATACACATCTCTCCTGTTTAGAAACCTCCACCACACGCGCCGTCTCCATTATCCGTCTCCTCCGTTCCTGTGCGGAGCTCAGCCACTACAGACCCCGATGGCGTCCACGTCACCGAGCTCCTAGCTGCACCGCCCCAGCACCTGATGGGGCTCCTCTCGCTCCCCCTTAAAGCCCTGCTCTCTCCCATTCTGCGGCAGCACGCTCGCCTCCTATCCAGTTTTAGCTATCATACTCTATTTGCTCTATAAATAACGGGATTAATTTAAAGCTTAGTGCAAGGCCGCTTTCTTGTTGCCTTCCCTCAGAAAGCTCATGCATGGTTTGAAAAAAAAAAAATCTGTGTGTTGTTTAAGATCATATTTGTATTTCTAGCCCAGAACTTTCCTACTTTAAGACCAACATACACAATATATGCTGACTGCATACTCAGTATCTCTTGTTTTATTTTTTATTTTATTTATGGAAGAGAGGGAAAGAGAGAATGCGCACACCAGGGCATTCAGCCGCTGCTAATGAACTCCAGAAGCATGCACCACCTTGCGCATCTGGCTTACGTGGGTCCTGGGGAGTCAAACCTGGGTCCTTTGGCTTTGTAGGCAAGAGACTTGTCGCCTAACCCATCCTCCAGCCCAGTATCTCTTTTTATTTTTTATATAAATTATTTTCATTTATTTATTTGACAGTGCAAGAGCGAGAGAGAGAGAGAGAGAGAGAGGGAGACAGACAGACAGAATGGGCGTGTCAGGGCTATAAGTATGATTAGAAATTTCTTGACCCCCAAGAATCACTTAGATTAGAGGTTTGGAAACTTTTCTTGTCAAGGGCCAGGGAGCTAAGAATTTTAAGCTTTGTGGGTCATATAATTTTTTCCCCATAAGCACTGAATTCAACCCTTGTAGCCCAAAAGCAGGCTCAGACAAAACATGAGTGAACAACCAAGTGTACAGTCCAATAAAACTTTATTTACAAAACCAAGTGCTAGGTGAGATTATGCCCAAGACTAGATTGCAGATCCCTGGCATAGATGGCACCAGTGTCTTCAAATTCTTGGCTTCTATGGTCAAAGCAGGTTAAATGTACCACTCTTGATGGTGGCCGACTGAGAGGCAGCGAAAGCTGCTATGATTGCTCTTGTAATGTCAATACCGGAATTACCAACATTGTCTTATTTGGGAATGCAACTTTTAGAATTAGTCAAATATACAAAAGTATATAATTTGAAGGGATTTAACAACCATGGTGCAGAAGAGGTATAATAATCATGGACCTTGTAAATTACATGATTTGAAAAAGTGAACCAGTTATCTGCCTTGAGGCAAAAGATTCCTGTGTAGCCAGGCGTGGTGGCGCACGCCTTTAATCCCAGCACTCGCCAGGCAGGGGTAGAAGGATCACCGTGAGTTCGAGGCCACCCTGAGACTACATAGTGAATTCCAGGTCAGCCTGAGCTAGAGTGAGATTCCACCTCAAAAAACCAAAAATAAATAAATAAATAAAATAAAATAAAAATATTCTTGTGAAAGATCACAAATTATTATCTGCACAACTATCTCTATACAAAAAACATGTATTATACAATATTCAAAATTCAGAAACAAACTAAAACAATGAGAAAAAACTGAAGAAGCAGTCAGATATCTGGTTTTCTCTGTTTTTGGTTTTTCCAGGTAGGGTCTCGCTCTAGCCCAGGCTGACCTGGAATTCACTATGAAGTCTAAGGGTGGCCTAGAACTCACAGCGATCTTCCTACCTCTGCTTCCCGAGTGCTGGTATTAAAGGCGTGCACCACCACGCCCAGCTAGTCAGATATCTGCAATAATTTTCATCCCAATTCCAAACTTTCTAGGATCGCACTATATTATTAATAAGATGCTAAGTGAACTTACTTTCCTGCACAAATAAGCCATCAGACCGGAAAGCCTCAACGTTTAAACCAGCAAATGAAAAGAACGCTGACATTCATTCTTAGGACAGTGGTTAGAAACCCAAAGGATAGCAATGGAATGCTAAGTGCCCAAAACAACGGAAACCTACTGAACATTTACAAAAGATGGCCCGAGAAAATGATGTAAAGACCTCACCCAAGTAATATGAGCAAACGAAATCCACTCTATACTGGAGAGTTCCTAGCTCTGAGAAACACTTGCTTCAAGCGATGAAGTGAAGAACGTACATCGTAACAGCAGAATTAAGACCAGGACAGACACGTTAAAGAGCTCGGTACTTACTACGTCGGGATATACACTTGTTTCAGCTTACTCTCAGCTTCTGCTGCTTTTAGGCGTTTCTAAGTCAAAGATGGATAAAATATTTTACATGAAGTACCCAGTCATTATTAACACTTTATTGCTCTAAGACACAACAATATCAACATCACAGCATAATTCAAACACTGTTATGCTACAATCTTTCATATACCATAAAGTAAAGTAAGTTGTAAGAAAAGGCATTAGACTCTGGGCTATAGAACTGTTAAGTATTAACATTTAAAAAAAATAAAGCAATAAAAAAGCTCTACTCGGGCTGGAGAGGTGGCTTAGTGGTTAAGCGCTTGCCTGTGAAGCCTAAGGACCCCGGTTCGAGGCTCGATTCCCCAGGACCCACGTTAGCCAGATGTACAAGGGGGTGCACGCGTCTGGAGTTCGTTTGCAGTGGCTGGAAGCCCTGGCGTGCCCATTCTCTCTCTCTCTCTCTCTGCCTCTTTCTCTCTCTGTCATTTTCAAATAAATAAAAATAAACCAAAAAATTTTTGAAAAAAGCTCTTCTTCCTATTTCTCTAGGAAAAAGCAAAAGACTTGGTACACACATGCACACACACACACACACACACACACACACACACACGGAGCGGGTACAGGCTGCAATTTGAGCCCAGGACCTCCAGCATTATCCCTGAGCTCCGCCTCCAGTCCCCAGAGGACATTTAACCTCAGCCATTTTGACTTTTTTATATTTAGTTTCTATTTTAGTTCTTGTCTTTCTGGGAGGAAAACAAACACAAGCCATCTTTGCTTTTAGGAAGAGTCAGAGATTATGAAATCCATATACAAGGAGTAACTTATTCTAAGTGAGAATACGTGGCCATTTACCTTAGGGATACAAAATATACAGTTAGTTAGTTAGTTGGTTGGTTTGTCAGTTGGTTGGTTAGTTAGTGAGTTAATTAGCTAGCTAGCTAGTTTTGAGATGAGGTTTCACGATGTAGCTGAGACTGACCTAAAACTCATTGCGTGGACCAGTCTGGCTTGAAACTTGCCCCAACCCTCTGTCACTGCGTCCCCAAATGCTGGGATTATAGGCATGTAGCCCTCACTACACTTTGATTCTGAAATAACTTTAAATCTTGGCTAAACTCACATAAAACTGTACTGAAGCTAGTTAACAGCCAAAGGCAGGGAATAAGACGGGAAGAAGTTATTAGATCCACGCACTGATCAGCACAATCAGGACAGGAGGAAATCAATCCTGTCACTGCCCAGCTATAGATAACGGAGGCTAGAAGCTGTTTCCCCAATAAGGTAAAAACAGAAACAATCAGGGTCAAACTGAAGCTTAAAACTTACTTTTAACTGTCTTTGGACCCATGTCTGTGCTTTTTTTTTTTTAAAAAAAATTTATTTGACAGAGAAACAGGAAAAGCGAGAGAGAGAGAGAGAGAGAGAATGGGTGCACCAGGGCCTCCAGCCACTGTAAGCAAACTCCAGACGCGTGTGCCCTCTTGTGCATCTGGCTAACGTGAGTCCTGGGGAACTGAGCCTGGGTCCTTTGGCTTTGTAAGCAAACGCCTTAACCGCTAAGCCATCCCTCTATCCCTGTCTGTACTTTTTTAAAATAGATTTTCTTTTCTAAGCTTTAAAATTTTTTTTACTTATATTTTTCCATTTTGACACTTTTTTATATGCATATAATTTTATTTTCTCCAATTACCCTCTCATATCTACCCTCCCCCCCATTAACATACTTCTTCCCCATCAATCTCCACCTTACTTTTGTGCCTTTTGTTTTTCAAGGTAGGGTCTAGTTCTGGCTCAGACTGACCTGGAATTCACTATGTAGTCACAGGGTAGCCTCAAACTCACAGTGATCCTCCTACCTCTGCCTCCCAAGTGCTGGGATTAAAGGCGTGCACCACCACGCCTAGCTTCATCCATTAAAAAAAAAAACAAACCCCCAAAAAAACAAGTAAGGGCTGGAGAGATGGCTTAGCGGTTAAGCGCTTGCCTGTGAAGCCTAAGCACCCCGGTTCGAGATCAATTCCCCAGGACCCATGTTATCCAGATGCTGATATAATTAAGGTCCAAAGCTCAAGGGTGACTGGGCATGTGGCTCCATGGCAAAGTGCTACCTAGAATGTGCAAGGCCAAGGTTTGTTCCCTAGCACCTTTATGGGGGTGACCCCCCACTCAAAAGGCAGGACATCCTTCAGGGACCAGATCCATGGGAAGGTCATAGAGGAAGTTTTAGAATATCTTTAAGAACGTCTCAATTTGGGCTGGAGAGATGGCTCAGCGGTTAAGGCATCAGACTGCAGAGCCAAAAGATCCTGGTTCGATTCTCTAGAACCCACGTAAGTCAGATGCACAAGGGGGAGCGCATGCATCTGGAGTTCGTTTGCAGTGGCTGAAGGCCCTGGTGCACCCATTCTCTCTTTCTCTCTCTCTCTCTCTGTGCCTCTTTCTCTGTATCAAATAAATAAAATATATTTAAGAGGTTTTTTTCAACTTATAAGGCTGATGGCATTAGTTTCAATTTTCAATTCTTCATAAAATATATTGTTCTCTACTGATTCCCATCACTTACAGAGAAGTTAAGCACCAGCCACATACAAGAAAAATAATGCCTTTTCTAGTGACATCTCTCCCTGTCCTCTTTCTAAAATATTTATCAAGATGAAGGCTGAGGACAGTGAATAGTAAGGTGCAAATCTTAAAGAGAATAACATCCTATAGACATGAAATCATGGAGTTTAATACGATATAGAAAAGATAGAACAAACTTAACAAATACTGAGGCATAAACAGGAAGGTCATTTCAAATGCAGCCATGTCGAAAGTCATATGAAAAGATTACCTGCTGAACATATCTGTCAGTAGTTTTCCACATGTAGTAGTATTCAATGATGCTAGTCAATGACTTCCATGGGAGCTGAAAAGATATTTAACAGGACGGTGAAAAGAACACGCAGCAGAGTGCTTTCTGTAAACTCACTTCTTTAAAAATAACATGGGAAATATTTATACTTTAGATTCATTCTAGGGAAAAAAAAAGTTGCGAAAACAGAAATTAATTCTGAGCAAAAGGTACCCCAAACAAGTTATGTTTACTATGAGATCCTAATATGGTATGTTCTAATTTCACCAATTTTATTAAAAATCATAAACATCATGCCTGGGAATATTTCCTAACTCACTCAGGAAAGTTTTCAACCCCGTGTAGCAGTGACAAGGAGGACAACTACTGTCTGTCTGTTTTTGCTATGGTAGGGTGTTTGTTTTTTTTTTAAAATTATTTTTATTTATTTATTTGACACAGAGAAAGATGCATGGGGAGAGAGAGAGAGAGAAAAAATGGGTATGCCAGGGCCTCCAGCCACTGCAGATGAACTCCAGATGCGTGTGCCACCTTGTGCATCTGGCTTACGTGGGTCCTGGGGAATCGAACCAAGGTCCTTTGACTTTGCAGGCAAGCACCTTAACCGCTAAGCCATCTCTCCAGCCCTGCCATGGTAGATTTGAAATCAGGGCCTGGTAAACAGCAGGCAAGTGTGCCACACTGAGTTATAGCTCCAACCACAATTTGAGGCATATTTTTCAAATTTACTTTCAGAACCACTTTGTTTTGTTCAGTGAAATAAAATAGACTCTGAAAAAGGACTAGCCAAGTGTGCTTTCTCTTTTTTTAAAATTTTATTGTATTGTATTTATTTATTTGAGAAAGAGAGAGAGAGAGAGAGAACGTGCGAATGGGTGCACCAGGGACTCCAGCCACTGCAAACGAACTCCAGACGTGTGTGCCACCTCGTGCATCTGGCTTACATGGGTGGGTCGTGGGGAATGGAACTTGGGTCCTTTGGCTTTGCAGGCAAGCGCCTTAACCTCTAAGCCATCTCTCGAGCCCCCAAGTGTGCTTCCTATGAGAACAGTAAATCGTAAGTGTGCTGCTGCTATTTCTCATCAGTGTTGAAAAAATGGCCAAATGAAATCCTACTCATGAGCTCTACAACCAAAGAATATTAAGTCCCTCTGTCAACAGCTCAGCTTGCTCCCACGCCCTCTTTTTTGGGAAGGGTCTTTTCAAGGTAGGGTCTCACTCTAGCCCAGGTTGACCTGGAATTCACTATGGAGTCTCAGGGTGGCCTCAAACTCACAGCGATCCTCCTACCTCTGACTCCTGAGTGCTGGGATTAAAAACGTGTGCCACCATGCCTGCCCTAAACCCTTAAAGTATGTTTATTTATTTATTTATTTATTTGCAAGGAGAGAGAGAACTAATAGGGACAGGCCAGGGCCTGTAGCAGCTGTAGATGAACTCCAGACGAATGCGCCACTTAGTGCATCTGGCTTTACGTGGTCACTGAGGCATCAAACCCAAGTCGTTAAGCTTCACTGGCAAGCGTCTTAACCGCTTAGCCATCTCTCTGCCCCCCTCTCCCCTTTTTATTCAGCACAGGACACACCAGTGCATGGAACTGTGCTGCCCATATTCAGGGTGGCTTGTCCTACATTGTTAAACCTCTGGAAACACTTTTCCACTCTGGTAAGTCACTAAAACCATAGAAAGCCACCGATGTTTACTACCTACAGTGGAGGTGGCGTGGCACTATAAAAACAACCACCAATCCAAAAGGGGGCAGGAGCCGGGCGTGGTGGCGCACACCTTTAAGCCCAGCGCTCAGAAGGCGGAGGCAGGAGGATCGCCGTGAGTTTGAGGCCACCCTGACACTACATAGCGAATTCCAGGTCAGCCCGGACTAGAGCGACACCCTACTTCTAAAAATAAATAAATAAATAAAAATCAAACAAAAGGAGGCAGAAGATGCCCATAGGTGGGAGATTAAGACCGGATGTGGTTTTAATAAGTATAGGATTATCACTTTACTTGCAATACACAGGTAACAGAACAAATAACAAAATCAAGCCTCTTTATCCTGCTTGACAAGAGTCATGCCTCAGATATAAGCAAGCAGGAATACTGGAAGAAAAATGATTTAAGGTTAGCCGGCGTGGTGGCGCACGCCTTTAATCCCAGCACTCGGGAGGCAGAGGTAGGAGGATTGCCGTGAGTTCGAGGCCACCCTGAGACTCCATAGTGAATCCCAGGTCAGCCTGGGCTAGAGTGAGACCCTACCTCGAAAAACCAAAATGAAAAAAAAAAAAAAATTAAGGGCTGTACCAAGAAAGTTATGTCATGACCTATTTACAGCAGAGGAAGTAGATTTTAAGGGAATACTTTATTGCCGGAGCTGCAGAAACAACATCCCAGCTGATACCAGGTTGGCTCATGCAGACTTCTGTTTAACAGGCCATAGATATGGGGATGGGTAGACCCTTGTCCCCTTTGCATTTTGTCTTGATTTCATTTCATGAAATATTATAGGGAAATGGCTCACTGGTTAAAGGTGCTTGCTTGCAAAGTCTGCTGGCCCAGGTTCAATCCCCCAGCATCCACATAAAGCCATGTGGGCATTCATTTGCAGCAAAAAGAGACCCTGACATGCTCCCCACCACCACCACCTCCCTTGCATACACACGAGTAAAAATCTACATCACTTTAGGCCCACCAATTAGTAAGACAACTAGAAAAATTAAAACCTTAAAAAAAAAAAAAAGGAAGAAAACTAGATGGTATAAAGGATGCAATGAGCCTATGTAAAAGAGACCATAAATGGGCTGGAGAGATGGCTTAGCGGTTAAGCGCTTGCCTGTGAAGCCTAAGGACCCTGGTTCGAGGCTCAGTTCCCCAGGTCCCATGTTAGCCAGATGCACAAGGGGGCGCATGCGTCTGGAGTTCGTTTGCAGTGGCCAGAGGCCCTGGTGCGCCCATTCTCTCTCTCTCTATCTGCCTCTTTCTCTCTCTCTCTCTGTCCGTCTCTTTCAAATAAATAAATAAAAATAAACAAAAATAAAAATAAAAAAAGAGACCATAAGTATTTAACATAACTGGTTAGAACTGACTATATTTCAACTGGTCACTGTTTATATTTCAGCTTGTTATAGGTAAATGCACACTGCCAAGGTTGCCCCTAACCCTGGGTCACACGATTACTGCTCAAAAAAAAAAAAAAAAAAAAGGCTGTTTTCTCTCTCTCTCTCTTTTTCTTTTGGTCACACTTTAGCTCAAGCTGACCTGGAATTCACTATGTAGTCTCAGAGTTACCTCGGACTCATGGTGATCGTCCTACCTCTGCCTCCCGAGTGCTGGGCTTAAAGGTGTGTGCTGTCTTTTTGTGTTGTCTTAAAAAAAAAAAAGTATATATATATAATTTCTTTGAGAAAGAGGGGAAGAGAGAGAGAGAGAATGGGTGTGCCAGGGCCTCCAACCACCACAAACGAACTCCAGATGCTTGTGCCCTCTTGTGCATCTGGCTTATGTGGGTCCTGGAGAATCAAACCGGGTCCTTTGGCTTTGCAGGCAAAATGCCTTAACTGCTAAGCCATCTCCAGCCCTTGTTTCATCTTTTATTGTATTTTCATCAAATAAAATTCTTATGTTGGGGCTGGCAGAATATATGCCCATGGCCGTGTGTTTGACCCCCAACATGAACAGTCAGTTTACTTACTGCCACAGGCTGGCTGAATGGATCAGTTGTATAAAACAGATAAAATAGATTTCTAAAACAGATAAACAATAATCCTGTCCCAACATTTTCATTTCCTTCCCTCCTACCTCCCTTCCTTCTTTCTTATTTTTTTTTTTTTGGGGGGGGGGGGTCATGTTCCTGAACTCCATGAAGCAACAGCAAAATGGCATCAATCCGATGAGTAACAGAAAGGAGCCAGGACCCCTTGGTAACTACAGCATAACCCAGGATGGCGCGAATTCCCGCCCTCAGGTTTAAACCCACCGCCTGCCGCCCGTGTCCCACTTACAAAGTCTTGGCGTATGTCATTGAAGTCTTTGCCGTACTTTTCCAGCGCTTCCTCAAACAAGCTGGCTTCGGAAGCTGACCACTCCTCCATTTCATCTCTGCAGAGGACAGGGCCCCCCAGAGGCACTAAGACGCTGATAGCACTGCTCAGGTCATAGCTGTGTCTGTACAGGGTGTCCATGGCGTGGAACTAGAGAGGGAACCAAGGCACAGGAAGTGTCAAGAAGATAGGCACGCGGGCTGGAGGGATGATGGCTCAGCGGTTAAGGCGTTTGCCTGCAAAGCCAAAGGACCCAGGTTCGATTCCCCCAGGACCCACGTTAGCCAGATGCACAAGGGGGCGCACGCGTCTGGAGTTTGTTCGCAGTGGCTGGAGGCCCTGGCGCGCCCATTCTCTCTCGCGCTCTGTCTCTCTTTCTTTCTCTCTCCCTCTTTCTCTGTCAAATTAATAAGTAAATAAAAATAATAAAGAATTTTAAAAGAAGGATGGAAACCTTAGAGTGCGAGATATGCTTAATCAGTAACAATTTACTTAGTATTTACTTAAGTGACCATTGCCCTCACAACGCGCGATCTATAATCTCCATGGGGATGACCTGCACCCCCAACGGCCTTGGGGGGGTGGGGCAGGGATGAGGGAAAGAATGGTACCAACATGCGCTGTTTACATACTGAGCATGCCCATAACTAATAATAATAATAATAATAAAAAGGTTCAGCTGAATGTGGTGGCGCACGCCTTTGATCCCAGCACTTGGAAGGCAGAGGTAGGAGGATCGTGGTGAGCTTAAGGCCACCCTGAGATTAATTCCAGGTCAGCCTGGGCTAGAGTAGGACCCTGCTTTGGAAAAAAGAAAAAAAGTTTCTCACTGAGGCTGGAGAGATGGCTTAGCGGTTAAGGCGTTTCCCTGCAAAGCCAAAAGACCACCGTTTGATTCCCCAGGACCCACATAAGCCAGATGCACAAGGTGGTACACTCATCTGGAGTGGCTGGAGGCCCTGGAGCGCCCATTCTCGCACCCTCGTAGTCCAGGCTGACCTGGAATTCACTATGTAGTCTCAGGGTGCTCTTGAACTCCTGGTGATCCACCTATCTCTGCCTCCCAAGTGCTGAGATTAAAGGCATGCACCACCACGCCTGGCTTAAAAAAAATACAAAAATAAATAAATTAAGTATATTTTTTAAAAAGTTTCACACCACCAAATAATTAATTAAATTATCATTTGCTGATAGAACCCTCACTTGTATCTCTTTAGGCGTCTATTTTTATTTATTTGAGAGTGACAGACAGAGAAAGAGACAGAGGGGGAGAGAGAGAGAGAATGGGCATGCCAGGGCCTCCAGCCATTGCAAATGCACTCCAGACACGTGCGCCCCCTTGTGCATCTGGCTAACGTGGGTCCTGGGGAGTCGAGCCTTGAACCGGGGTCCTTAGGCTTCACGGGGAAGTGCTTAATCACTAAGCCATCCAGCCCAAGGCGTCTATTTTTAAAAACCCAGTCATTTACAATGGGAACCTAATTATGAAGTCCTAGGATACTCAGAATATTAAACTAAGAACAAAATGATTTCATTCCAAAATTTCGTTATAGTTCCATTTTGAAGTTGGGCGGAGAGATGGCTCAGCAGAAAAAAGCCCTTTCCCACGTAAGCACAAGGGCCTGAGACTGCCTGAGTTCCGATTTCCCTGGGCCCGTGGAAGAAGCTCGGCACGACAACACAAGACCCCAGTCCCACGGGGAACAGGGAATCCCTGGAGTTTCCAAAAAATCAGCAAGGTGTGGAATCAGGCAGAGACTCGGTCTCCAAGAACATGTGCAGATGAGCGAGGGAAGGCATGACAGCGGACATTCTCCCTGGCCCCTCTCTCTCCCTCCGTCTCTCTCTCTCTCTCTCTCTCTCTCTCTCTCTCTCTCTCTCTCTCACACACACACACACACACACACACAAATATATCAAAGTCACTTCAGTTACTGTGTAAGAATGACATAGCTTCCTTGACCAGTCCTGGTTGAATTCAAAGTATTGGTTGGAGAATAACAAGAAAAGGAAAGAAAACAATGGAATGAAGTATGATGGTTAAAACAAAATTACATATTCCTGTTAGACACACACACATACAAAAAAAAAAAAAAAAGGGAGCAAAATTACAAATCCAGGTGAAAATGATACGCTGGTTGAGTTTTGGGAAGCCCAAGAACAGGTAACCAGACTTGCTTAGAAGAGCTGAGCTGGTGTGGGCTTCCACGTTATTTCAAGGAAGAATGACTTGCGAAGGAATTTGAAAGATCCTTTCATCACAGGTAACATGATTGTTGCATAACCTATGTGCATAGCAGAAAAGATTACAGGACAGGACACGCAGCATGCAGGTGTGCATGGCACAGGCTGGCTGGCAAGGCGAGCCTGGTTCTATTTCTGCCAAGACCCCCTGGACTTCTTGGCACACAGGGAGCACCACGTCTTGCATCTTTTACACAAAGCGCCTTGTATGACTTATTTACAACTTCATGAGGCAGCTGGGTATGGTGGCACGTGCCTTTAATCCCAGAGCCCAGAAGGCAGAGGTAGGAGGATCGTCGTGGGTTCAAGGACACACTGAGACTACAAGACAGCCTGGGCTGGACTAAGAGACCCTACCTTGAAAAACCAAAACCAAACAAACAAAAAACCTTTATGAGGATCACTTTGAGGCCATGAATTCAAGACAAGTTTGCTACAAGTCCACATAAACCTCATCTTACACACACACACACACACACGCACACATACACACACACACACACACACACTCACACGTGCATACATTTCTTTTGAATGACCTATAATGTAGTTTGTACTCTTAAAAACTTCAAGCCGGGCATGCTGGCACATGCCTTTAATCACAACATTTGGGAGTCATAGGTAGGAGGATCACTGTGAGTTCAAGGCCACCTGAGATTACAGAGTGAATTCCAGGTCAGCCTGGGCTACAGCAAGACCCTACCTTGAAACCCTACTCCCCTGCTTAAAAAACAAAAACAAAAACAAAACTTTATAACCGATGGCATTATGGTTTTTATTTTTTATTATTAAGATAATAAGGATTTGAAAAAAACCTGGGTAAGTGCAATGGTGTACAATTTCTCCCCTTTTCCAGAATACTGGCTGAGAAAGACCTGAGGGGGAACTTTTGGGATACTAGCATGTTTTGTCTAAATGTAGTAGGTGGTTTTGTGGCTATATATACACGTGCGTGTGTGTGCACATACACACATAATGTAAAACCTTACACAGTGCAACTAAGTGAAGGCCGCTCCCATGCACATTACTCTATTTATGCCCATACTTAAAATAAAATAATTAATTTGCAGGGGTGAGTTTCAAGGTAGGGTCTCACTCTAGCCCAGGCTGACCTGGAATTCACTATGTAGTCTCAGGCTAACCTCGAACTCATGGTGATCCTCCTATCTTGGCCTCCCAAGTGCTGGGATTAAAGACATGTGCCACCAAGCCTGGCTACTGGTGTTTTGTTTTTTTTTAATTTATTTTTTTATTGACAACTTCCATAATTATAGATAACCCATGGTGATTCCCTTCCTCCCCCTACTTTTCCCTTTGAAACTCCACTTTCCAGCATATCCCCTACCCCTCTCAATAAGTCTCTTATTTATTTATTTTATTTTTTGTTTATTTTTAATTATTTATTTGACAGCAACAGAAAGAGAAAGAGAGAGAAAGAGAATGGGCACATCAGGGCCTCCAGCCACTGCAAACGAACTCCAGATGCGTCCGCCCCCTGGTGCATCTGGCTACCGTGGGTCCCGGGGAATGGAGCCTCGAACCGGGATCCTTAGGCTTCACAGGGCAAGTGCTTAACCACTAAGCCATCTCTCTCCAGCCCCCATAGTCTCTCATTTATTTTGATGTCATCATTTTTTCTTCCTGTTATGATGGTCTTGTGTAGGTAGTGTCAGGCACTGTGAGGTCATGGATATCCAGGCCATTTTGGATTAAAAAAAAAAAAACAAAACAGGAATGTTTAAACTAAGTACAAAATCATCTAAAGCCTTCGCTCCAAACAAAGACTTTTCAAAGACAACATCTTTTCAACAGAGCTACATACACACATTGCAAGATCCATTCAAAGCTAAGTTTTGAAAATCATAACTGAGCACAAGCTGTTCCCTCTGCCAAAAAGCAAAGAAGGCGTTGACACATCTCATCTCATTCATGCCAGATGGAAGTGACAAATGGAGGTATTTTAGGAGCAAGACTGACAAGGAAACCTTGGCACTGGACTTCTCGTCTTGGGTTCATTAAGCAGAATCCCACTGGTAAATCGGATTGCCGTTCAGCAAACATTCATTCCTCCCCTGGACCTGGCAGGAGATTCCTCCTCCCCTACCGGGGTGGTAGGCTTTAGCCACGGGCTTGGCTTGGCCAGCGGGATGTTGAGATGTGGGGTATAATAGCTCTTTGGCATGTGTTTGTGCATTTATTTTATTTTTATTTATTTATTATTATTTTTTATTATTTTGCATTTTCGAGGTAGGGTCTCACTGTAGCCCAGGCTGACCTGGAATTCACTATGGAGTCTCAGGGTGGCCTCGAACTCACGGCAATCCTCCTACCTCTGCCTCCTGAGTGCTGGGATTAAAGGCGTGTGCCACCATACCCAGCTCTTGTTTGTGCATTTAAATTTTTATTTGTTTTTATTTATTTATTTGAGAATGACAGACAGAGAGAGAATGAGGGAGGGGGAGAGAGAGAGAATGGGCGCGCCAGGGCTTCCAGCCACTGCAAATGAACTCCAGATGCATGCGCCCCCTTGTGCATCTGGCTTACATGGGTCCTGGGGAATGGAGCCTCGAACTGGGGTCCTTAGGCTTCACAGGCAAGCGCTTAACCGCTAAGCCATCTCTCCAGCCCTTGTTTGTGCATTTAGTCTTGCCCTCTTGTGCTAGTAACTTTCGTGAACACAGGGAAAAAAGAGAAGAGAGAGAGAGAAATGGAGTAGAACTGCTTTAACATGTAGTTTGACAGATAGGTGGCCCTAGACTAATTCACCAAAATCCTAGACTATCTGCAGATGAGTTTATAAGAAATTAAGTGCTAACCAAAAAAAAAAAACAAAAAACAAAAAAAAAAAAAACAAAAAAACAGCCAGGCCTGGTGGCACACACTTATAATCCCAGCACTCGAAAGGCAGAGGTAGGAGGATCGCCATGAGTTCAAGGCTACCCTGAGACTACAGAGTGAATTCCAGGTCAGCCTGGGCTAGACCCTACGTCAAAAAACCAAAAGAGAAATTAAGTGCTTATTGGTCTAGGCTACTACAATTTGGGGCAGTGTGTGAAGGCATCCTTCTTTGAGAATAAACAGCAGCCTTCAAGGATAGGACTATTATGGAACTAAATGAATTTAAGAAAGATTCCAGACACGGGAGTCTAAAGTGCCTGATTTGAGACATTTCTTTTGTTCATTCTGTAAGTTGGCTGAGGCTGTCATTCACACTGTATTTTAAACAACCCACCTTCTATTTTCCGGACCTGCCTCCTTCCCTTCCCTTCTACAGGTGTTCATCCCAAAGGACCGTCCTAATGAGCTTGTATGAAAAGCACTGTCAGGGCCAGAGACGGCTCAGCAATCTGGTGCACTTTCCGCGCAGGAATGAGGGCCCTAGGGGAGACTGAAACTGCCTGAGTTTGAATCCCCAGATCCCACATAAACTGCCGAGCGTGGCCACACACAGTCCCACAAAGGGGAACAAGACACCTGAGAATCGCCCATGCTGGGGAAAGAACAGCTAACCCCAATATCAGTGAGAGATGACAGCTCCAGGAAGTGCAGGAGGAAGAGGAAAGGAACGAGATTCTCAGTGCTCAGCTCAGATCACCCCTCGGGAGCTCCTTCCACCCAGTCGGCCATAGCCAAGATAGTAGCTAGTTGATATATAAACAGACTTACTAGTACCTGCTGATCTGCTCAGGAACATCCTAGCTATTTAACTGAGGCTGGGGAGATGGCTCAGTGGTCACTTGCCCTGATGGCCTGCTGACCTATTTGGATCACCCTAGCACCCACTAGAAGCATGTGTCACCATGCTCTGCTCCTTTGTTATTGTTTGTTTTTTAAAATTAATTTATTTATTTAGTTGAGAGGCAGAGGAAGAGACAGATAGAGAGAAAGAGAGAATGGATGTGCCTGGGCCTCCAGCCATGGCAAACGAACTCCAGATGCATTCCCCTTCCCCCCTTGTGCATCTGGCTTACATGGGTCCTGGGGAATCGAACCGGAGTCCTTAGGCTTTGCAGGCAAATGCCTTAACCACTAAGCCATTTCCCCAGCTCTCCTTTGTAGTTTTGAACCACATGAATACCTCTTTACAAAATCTTTGTAAGGCTTAAATACGGTTCTTCATAATTTGCTGCCAATGAAGCAAAAATTGAAAGTGGATGGTATACTTTTTAAATTTTCATTTATTTATTTGCAAGCAGATGGAGACAGAGAAGAGAGAGAGAGAGAATGGGCACCAGGGCCTCCAGCCGTTGCAAACGAACTGCAGATGCGTGTGCCACTTTGTGTGTCTGGCTTACATAGGACCTGGAGAGTTGAATATGAGTCCTTAGGCTTTGCAGGCAAGTGCCTTAACCGCTGAGCCATCTCTTCAGCCCAACAAAAGTTTTATTTATATATATAAAGAAGTGGGCTGGAGAGATGGCTCAACAATTAAGGCACTTGCCTAAGGATCTAGGTTCAATTCTCCAGGTCTCATGTAAGCCAGATGCACAAGGTGTCTCATGCATCTGGAGTTCGTTTACAGTGGCTAGAGACCCTGGTGCACCCATTCTCTCTCTGTCTCTAATAAATACATAAATAAAATAAATATTTAAATATAATATTTTTTTAAAGAGATATTCTAGCTAGAGCCAAATTGGTAAAGGGATTTTTTTTTTTTTTTCCGAGGTAGGGTCTCACTCTAGCCCAGGCTGACCTGGAATTTACTATGTAGTCTCAGGGTGGCCTCGAACTCATGGTGATTCTTCTACCTCTGCCTCCCATGTGCTGGGATTGAAGGTGTGTGCCACCATGCCCAGCTGGTAAAGGAATATTTATAATATGCAATGTTTATGATGGAAAGGAAGATAAATGAAAACTAACTAAAATAAGGTTAAAAATAGTCTTTAAAAGGCTAGACAAGCCCAGCCTGGTGGTGATACATGCCAATTCTAGCAGCACCAGGGGAGGCTGAGGCAGAAAGACCGCAAGTTCAAGACCATCCTGAGGTATACAGCAAGACCATGTCTCACAAAATAGAAAACTCTGTCGAGGAGTGGGGACGCATACCTGTGACCCCAGTACTTGGGAGACCAGCAGGAGAATGGGGCTACAGAGTGGGTTCCAGGTTAGTTTGGGCTAGAGTGAGACCCTACCTCAAATTATTTCTTTTTAAATATATAATTTTTTTTTTACTAAAGCTGGAAAAAGAGTATCAGAGTAAACATGAAAGAAAAGTAAGCCGGGCATGCATACCTTTTAATCCCAGCACTGGTGAGGCAGAGGCAGGAGCATTGCTATGAGTTTGAGGCCACACTAAAACTACAGAGTGAATTACAGGTCAGCCTGGACTAAAGAGAGACCCTACTTCTTAAAACCAAGAAGAAAAAAAAAAAAAAAAAAGAAAGGAAGAAGGAAAAGCAAAGAAAAGTAGATCTGGGGGTGGCAGGAGAGCTGGGAAAATGGCTCAGTGGTTACAGGCACTTGCTTGCAAAGCCTGCGGCCCTAGGCTCAATTCCCAAGTCGCCCAAGTAAGCGGGACACAAAGAGTGGCATAAGTGTTTGCAGTGGCAAGAGACCCTGACATTCCCATAAAAACACATGTGCATGCACGACTCAATAAAAATTTTAAAAATAAAGGCATATGAAAGAAAATAAAGGGCAAAACTAAATACAGCATGATAAAAAAAAAGAATTAAAATATCATATTCTGATTTTTCTAATTGAAAAACGTCAGACAACACTAACAAGGAACTAATGAGAATGGCATATAGAAAAGTCTGGTCACAAAAGTCGGAGCAGCAGCTGGCTGTGGAGGGGACTACGCAGAGACAAGGGTGCAAGCGAAGACGGTATTTGCAAGATCCTGGGACAGAAAACCGCTTTTCCTTTTGTGCTAAAGGACACTACTGGAACAAACAGTAACCTTGAATCAAGTTTCAAAACTAAACTATTTTTAAATGATTTTTGTTTATTTTTATTTATTTATTTGAGAGCGACAGACAGAGAGAAAGAGGCAGATAGGAAGAGAGAGAATGGGCGCACCAGGGCCTCCAGCCACTGCAAATGAACTCCAGACGCGTGTGTCCCCTTGTGCATCTGGCTAACGTGGGTCCTGGGGAATCGAGCCTCGAACCGGGGTCCTTAGGCTTTACAGGCAAGCGCTTAACTGCTAAGCCATCTCTCCAGCCCTAAGCTGTTTTTTTTTTTTTAATATTCTTTATTTATTTGAGAGAGACAGAGAGAGAAAGAGGAAGATATAGAAAAAGAATAGGCGCGCCAGGGCTTCCGGCCACTGCAAACGAACTCCAGATGCGTGCGACACCTTGTGCATCTGGCTAATGTGGATCCTGGGGAATCGAGCCTCGAACCGGGGTCCTTAGGCTTCACAGGCAAGTGTTTAACTGCTAAGCCATCTCTCCAGCCCCAAATTAAACTATTTTTTTTTTAACAGTGTTAATGTCCTGAATCTGTCACAATCATACTGTGGTAATAATGCAGGAGACAAGTATTGTTTAGTAGGAAGTAGTTTTAGCCTTTCAAATATTTAGTAGTAAAGGGACATTCATTCTGAAACTTACTCTCAAGCTACTCAGAAGTAACGTGTATATAAGTGTTAAGGTTTATGGGAGGCCTGTGTGTGTGTGTGTGTGTGTGTGTGCACATTTTTTTTTTTTTTGAGGCAAACCCAACAGACTGGCCGTTTTTTTCTTTTTTTAGTAAGAGAGAGAGCGTGAGAGAATTGGCACATGGGGGCCTCCAGACACATCTTGTGTGCACGTGGGACATTGTGCACCTGGCGAGTGGAACATGGGTCCATAGTCTTTGCAGGCAAGTGTCACAACCACTAAGCAATCTCTCCAGTCCAATGTATACATAAATCTTATTTATTTATCTGCATGTGTATGAACGTACCATAGCCTCTCACCTCTGTGTCAATGCCACTTTCTGCATCTGGCTTGGGCCGGCGGGCTCTATAAGTAAGTGAGCTCTCAACCCGGCCCTCATTGCAAATTTTGACCCAAAAGATCGGATCGAAACAGAATGGGATCGCTTCTGCTAAAGCCATGTGATCTCACTAAACATAAGACTTATATCCACCAATGAGAAATAAATGGCCCAGCTTATCGACCCAGCACAAGAAACTCTTTCCCCCACTAAGGAGAACAGAACTTTGAGCCAGGCATGGTGGCACACGCCTTTAATCCCAGCACTCGGGAGGGAGGTAGAGGTAGAGTTCTAGGCCACCCTGAGACTATACAGTGAATTCTAGGACCTTTCCTCCAAAAGAAAAACAAAACAGACAAGGTCTGTTGTGCAAACATGGGCTGGACAGTTGGCTCAGTGGTTAAGGCACTTACCTGCAAAGCCTAAGGACCAGGGTTTGATTCCCCAGTACTCATATAAGGCAGAGGTGCAAGGTGGCGCATGTGTCTGGAGTTTGTTTGCAGTGTCTGGAGGCCCTGGCACACCCATTCTATAACTCTGCCTCTTTCTCTCTCTCAAGTAAAGAAATAAATAAAATTTAAAAAACAAAGATATTTAGTTTTGCTATAACTAACTCCTATTTGCAAATCCAAATTCCTCCAAGTTCATATATAGTAATTTTGTGAGGTTTCCCATATTAGTGTTGAAATGAAGGAGAAAAATAAAGTGAAAGCCGGGTGTGGTGGAGCACGCCTTTGATCCCAGCACTCGGGAGGCAGAGGTAGGAGGATCGCCGTGAGTTCGAGGCCACCCTGAGACTACATAGTGAATTCCAGGTCAGTCTGAGCTAGAGTGAAACCCTACCGCGGAAAACCAAAAAAAAATAAATTAAATTAAATTAAATTAAATTAAATTAAAAAATAAACAAATAAATAAGTAAATAAATAAAATAAAGTGAAAAGGGCAGTATTTATCCCTCCAAAAGTTTCTTAGTTTATATCTAAACTTAAGAAAAGGATGGACAGGTTGACTATAAAAAAAATTCTGAGGGCAGTCCCTTTTAGAAAAAGCCTGCTTCTAAACTATCTCTCTTTTTTTTGCCTGTATTCATTTTGTTTGTTTGTTTTGTTTTGAGACAGGGTCTCACGCTAGTCCAGGCTGGCCTGGAACTCACAGTGATCTTCCCTTGGCTGGGATTGGCTGTAGGTGTGTACCACCATGCCTGGCTGTATTCATTTTTGTTGTTGTTGTTGTTGTTGGTAGTTGGAAACTGAAGCCAGGGCTTTGACCAAGCAGGGCAAACACTCCATTATAAATTATTCCTGATGGGAAAAAATTGAATTGTAAAGAATATGCTTTGCTGGGCTGGGGATGTAGGTAGAGGGCTTATTTAGTCCACAAAGCTCGGGTTCCATCCCCAGGTGGAGCACGCTGACAATCCCCGCAGCCAGGAGGGGGAAACTGAAGGCCAAGAGAAGGTGTTTTGTTTGTTTTTAATATTTTATTTATTGTTTATTTTAGAGAGAAAGAGGTAGGGAGTAAGAGAGAGAGAATGGGTAGAATGGGCATGCCAGGGCCTCTAGCCACTGCAAACAAACTCCAGATGCATGCTCCTTCTTGTGTATCTGGCTTACGTGGGTCCTGGGGAATCAAACCGGGGTCCTTAGGTTTCGCAGGCCAATGCCTTAACCACTAAGCCATCTCTCTAGCCCCCCAAAAGAAATTTTAAGTGAGCTGGGTGTGGTGGCACACACCTTTAATCCCAGCACTTGGGAGGCAGAGGTAAGAGGATTGCTGTGAATTCGAGGCCGCCCTGAGATTACAGAGTGAATTCCAGGTCAGCCTGTGCTAGAGTGAGACCCTACCTCAAAAAAAAAAAAAAGAAGTTTTAAGTCATCCTTGACTACATAGCAATTCAAGGCCAGCCTGGGATAATAATTTTGGTCAGACTTGTTTTTAAGAGAACTATGGTCATAAAGGAAGTGTTCCTTGTTCCATCACTCTAAATCCTTACACGCTTCCATAGAGGGAAAGAGGTGAAGAGAGAAAAGAGAGAGAGAAATAAATAGTGGGCACACCAGGGCATCCAGCCGCTATAAACAAACTCCAGATGCACACGCCACCTTGTGCATCTTGCTTACACGGGTTCCTGGGGGAACTGAACCTGGGTCCTTTGGTTTTGGAGGCAAGTGCCTTAACAGCTAAGTCACCTCTCCAGCCCAAGGCTAATAATCTGAACCTGATGACCACCTTCCCACTTGGTAGGTAATGTACAATGACGACAAATTCCGCTGAGTGCATGATGGTACTATAAACGCAGACGAGAGAGCCCGCCACGGCACTGAGGTGAAATGACAAGTGTCCAGGGCTGCCTTCACCAACAGTAACAGTCACTCAGACACTGCTGAATATTTATGAATGCCATCTCACTGGACCCTCAAGTGGGTGCCGCATAAGAACTCAGAAGCAAACTTGTCCGGAGGCGGGAAACAGAGTGTGGAGGTCTTGGGGGTCACTGTCTGCTTTCTCTCCCAATGAGGTGCCACAGGTCCCAGGAAGACCAGCAACTGTGGCTATGACCTGAGTGAGGGGGCGTGAACTGTCACATAGAGCAAGTCTTCCAGCCAATCTGGGCTGCTACACAGCAGAGAGCTCCATGCTGCTCAAATAAAACAGCCAAACACATGGCCACAGTTGCCTCCACTCTGGGAAGTCCATGTAGTTCCATTAATATGCATATCTTTTATTATTATTGCTATTTTGAGATAGAGAAAGAGTGGGAGAGGGAGGGAGAGAGAGAAAATTGCCGCGCCAGGGCCTCAGCCACTGAATTCAAACTCCAGACGCTTGTGCCACCTAGTGGTCATGTGAGACATTGCGCTTGCCTCACCTTTGTGCATCTGGCTTACGTGGGATCTGGAGAGTTGAACATGGGTCCTTAGCCTTCGCAAGCAAGCGCCTTAACCTCTAAGCCGTCTCTCCAGCACAAGATGTGTATCTTTAGTTACATGTATCAGCAACTTACAAAGTATGCCTCTGTACCTTCTTACCCACCACAACTGTCTTAAAGCAAAATAAGCAGGTTTTATTACTAACGTTGTAGGTGAGCAATCTCAGATGGATAGATTAACCAGACGTCAAAGGCTCCATGAATCATAAGCTGTAGATCCCATATGGGGGACACTATGAAATCACCACACTGTATCCTTTGTACACCTTTGCAAATAGCAGCTTTACGAGCAAAAGCCAAACACGCGGTGGCCAAATTCACAAGGCTGAGGTAGAAGATAGTTACCTAGAGTTCAAGGCCAGCCTGGGTCACAAAACAACAGTAAGAACAACTCAAAAATGATAGCCAAAGCCGGGCGTGGTGGCGCACGCCTTTAATCCCAGCACTCAGGAGGCAGAGGTAGGAGGATCGCTGAGAGTTCGAGGCCACCCTGAGACTACATAGTGAATTCCAGGTCAGTCTGAGCCAGAGTGAGACCCTACCTCGAAAAACCAAAAAAAAAAAAAACCAAAAAAAAAAAAAATGATAGCCAAAAGGGAAGAGCAATTCAAGTATTCACAGACAGTTGAACAAAACGTGGCACATACACCGAATGGATTCAGCTTTGAAAAGGAAAGGAATTCTAGTGCACACCTTTTTAAAAAAAAAACAGGGGGTGGGGGCTGGAGAGATGGCTTAGCAGTTAAGGCATTTGCCTACAAAGCCAAAGGGCTTAGGTTTGATCCCTCAGGACCCATGTAAACCAGATGCACAAGGGAGTACATGCGTCTGAAGTTTCGCTGCAGTGGCTGGAGGCCCTGGCACACTCATTCTCTCTGTCTCTCTCTTTCTCTCTCTCTCAAATCAATAAATAAAAAGTAAAGTTTAAAATTTTTTTAAATATTTTATTTTTTTATTTATTGATTAGAGAGAGAGAGAGAGAGAGAGAGAGAGAGAATGGGCATGCCAGGGACTCTAGCCACTGAAAATGAATGCCAGATGCATGCCCTTCATGTGCATCTGGCTTACGTGGGACCTGGAGAATTGACCCTGGGTCCTTAAGCTTTGCAGGCAAGCGCCTTAACTGCTAAGCCATCTGTCCAGCCCTATGGTGCACGCCTTTAAACCCAGTTGTCAGGGAGACAGAGGGAGGAGGACTGCTGTGAGTTCAAGGCCAGCCTGGGACTCCAGGGTGGACTTCATGTCAGTCTGGACTAGAGCAAGATCCTATGTTGGAGTCTCCCTCCCCCAGAAGGGAAGGAAATTCAGGTTCAGCATGGAGGAGCTGTGATAAAACTGGTGACAAAAGGACAAACCCGCTTATATGAGGAGACAGAGGGAGCAAAGTCATAGACAGAAAATGGAATGACAATTGTCAGGCATGGGAGTAAGGGTAGAAGTGGGGGGGGGGGGTTGGTACGAGCTCCAGAGTTTGATTTCTTGACCCCCTTGAAGTTCTAGGGATGGGTGTCAGTGATGATCGCAAAGTGTGCCTGCTTAACGGTAGAGAGGTATACAGATAAGGCTAACATAATTAAAAGAAAGAAACTTATATTTTATTGCAACTTCTTCAATGAGTGAATTCCTTGCTTCAATCTTTTTTTATTTTTTATTTTTTGGCTTTCCAAGGTAGGGTTTTGCTCTAGCCCAGGCTGACCTGAAATTCACTATGGAGTCTCAGGGTGGCCTCGAACTCACGGTGATCCTCCTACCGCTGCCTCCCGAGTGCTGGGATTAAAGGCGTGCACCACCACACCCGGCCCTTGCTTTGATCTTTCCACAATCCGTAGTCTTCAGACTCTGCCCCTATAACCTGGTGATATAGGTATGTATTCCTTATCTGAACTGCTTACAGCCTTTAAACTTGTTTTGGATTTCAGGGTTTCTTTTTCCCTATATATATATTTTTGGTAATACTAGGGATTGAATCTAAATCCTTGTGCATGCCAGATACGTGGTCTATTACTGAACTCCACTCTCAGCCCAACACCGTGTTTTTAAAGGTTCTGTCTTTGTGTACATCTGTGTGTGGATTTGAGTATACTGTGCGTGTGCAGGGCAGAGGAAAAGCTGGAGTATCTGCCCGTGTCTTGCACCTTGTTTGGGGCAGGGCTTTCTTGCTGTGAACCCCTGCATATACTGGGCCGGCTGGACCATGAGCTGCTGGGGATTCTCCCATGTCAAGCAGCACGTGGGGCCTGGGGATCTGAACTCAGGTCCTCATAATTGTGTGGCAAGCGCTTGGCCCAGCGAGCCAAGCCCAGCCCTCATACTGTATCGTGAATAATCCTGAACACGAGACAAAGGTTTGTGGCATGAATTTTCTACCTGCAGCATTGCTTCAGAGGTCTTAAAGTGTAGGGGTTTGGGGCTGGAGGGATTGCTTAGTGGTTAAGGCATTTGTTTGCAAAGCCAAAAGATCCCAGTTCGATTCTCTGGGCCCCATATAAGCCAGATACACAAGGGGAAACATGCATCTGGAATTTGTTTGCAGTGACCGGAGACCCTGGTGTGCCTATTCTGTTATTATCTCTCTCTCTCTCTTTCTACCTCTTTCTTTCAAATAAATAAATAAGTGTTGGGGTTTGGAAGCATTTTGGAATACTTTAGATTTCTTGTCGTGAACCATCAATCTGCACAAAGGAATTAGGATTTAAAGACATAACAGCCTTGAGCTGGGTTGTCACTCAGTGGTAGCTGCTGGTCCACTAAGCACACTTCTCAGCACCAATTTTTTTTTTTCTTTATTTATTAGCACACAAGCATGCAAGTGCTACTGCTAATGAACTCTGGATGCATGCTGTCATTGAGGAAACATGACTGTAACAATTAGCAGTTAGGACTTCTGATGTTTGGATTTTCACACCACCAATTGGGAAGACAGGCGTGTGGAGTACAGGCATTTTAACCACCAAGCCATCTCTCCAGCACAGATCCAAACACCTTACACTGACATTTCTCCTTTTTGTATACTGTCAAAATCTAATTTATATGTTATATGAAATGAAAGTAAAATCTGTGAGCTTTCCCATGGCTTCAATATTTTTTGTTTGAAACAGCCTCTCACATAGCCCAGGCTGGCCTCGAACTCCTGAGCATCCTGCCTCTACCTCCCAAGTGTTGGGATTACAGGTGTGTGCCACCGCTCTCGGTGGCTCTGATGCTTGTTTTATGAGTGATAAAACCTTTTATGCACAACATTCGAAATTCAGAGTTTAACTGTATGCATACCATTCTTCCAAAATGAGAAAATTGGAACCACTGATATGCAAACTACCCGTTCCCAAAATATTATTATTTTAAAAAATATTTTTGGTTCATTTTTACTTATTTATTTGAGAGTGACAGAGAGAGAGAGAGAGAAAGAGGCAGATAGATAAAGAGAGAATGGGCGCACCAGGGCTTCCAGCCTCTGCAAACGAACTCCAGACGCGTGCGCCCCCTTGTGCATCTGGCTAACGTGGGTCCTGGGGAATCGAGCCTCGAACCGGGGTCCTTAGCCTTCACAGGCAAGCGCTTAACCGCTAAGCCATCTCTCCAGCCCTCCCAAAATATTATTGGTGATGCGACAAGAAGCATAAGGTTTCTTGGGCACACAAATGTTGGACCGGAACACTGAAATCCACTTGTAGTTCTTTCAGTAAACTCACCCGTAGCAGGCCACTGGGGCCACCACTATACTCTGCCCTGGGCAGCTAGAAGTCTCCAGAGAGAACCATAGTTCAAGTCGTTAGCTCTGGACCGTGAACAGGGAAGAAAAGCAGGAATCTGAGCCCCTAGCGATAGCTCCCATTTCAAATGAAAATGTAACTTAAGCTACAGACCTTCGTATGAGCCTTCTAAAAAGCAATCCTTATCCACAGTTTCATCATTTTAACTACGCCCACCCATTCTGTACAGAAATGCCCAGGGAAGAGTCAAAGTGCATACATGTGCACTTCTGTACACACACACACACACACCCACACACACACGAGACAAAGTCCAGTTGAAGTTAGAACAGTTCAGATAGGAAACCAAGGCATTAGATATTGCAGACCAAAACAACAACAACAACAACAACAAAAAAAAACACTCCCAGGCTGGAGAGATGACTTAGCGGTTAAGCGCTTGCCTGTGAAGCCTGAGGACCCCAGTTCGAGGCTTGATTCCCCAGGACCGCGTTAGCCAGATGCACAAGGTGGCGCATGCATCTGGAGTTCGTTTGCAGTGGCTGGAGGCCCTGGCGAGCCCATTCTCTCTTTCTACCTGTCTCTTTCTCTCTCTGTGTCTGTGGTTCTCAAATAAATAAACAAAAAAATTAAAAAAAAAACTACTCAGTGCAGTTGGACTGGGTGTGTTCAGCTACAGGGTTTTGAGGCATTTTGGGGTATTTCAGACTTTCCTGTCGTGAACCATCAACCTGCACAATGGAATGAGAATTCCAAGCCACGGCAGCCTTGAGCAGAACTTGTCACTCAGACAGCGTCCATCCACATCACCTCGGTTCAGAGCAACCGACCTGCCAGGCCTACGGCATCCGCACTCCAAAGTCCTCAGATGTAAATGACCCTGGGAGGATTGAGCGCTGCCTGGGCAGCCAGCAAGCAAGCGTAGCAGGTTCGGGCCATACCCTGACCCACCTGGGGGCGGCACACACAAGGAGGACCTCATTTAGACCCTTGAGTACCGCGCCCAAGGAAGCGGGTAAAAACTTACCCACACTCCCCTCTTGAGAGCTTGTTTGGGGGTTCTAGCAGGGCACAAATAACTGGTGTGTTTGGGAATATTGTTTCAGTGGCCTGAAGCATTTTCAGAGGAGGTTTAACAGGGCTGGAGATATAACTCAGTCATAGAGAGCTTGCTGGCAAGTAAGGCACTGGGCTTGATCACAAACACCACAAAACAAATCAAAAACCAAAACCGAAACAAAAACAGAGAGGTGGTTAAAAATATCTACCTTCTCTTTTCATATGACAGTGAACTTGGGATGACTCAGAAAGCACCATGGTGCTGAGAAGAAGTGACAGATGAGTGCTCAGCACTGCAATATCTCTATAATAACTTCCAAGGCTCAGGGTCTATTGCAGAAGAGGTGGCGGAAAGAATGTAAGAGCCAAAGGAAGAGCAGGACTCCTTACAATGTGCTCCCCTCAGACACAGAATGGCCTGGATATCCATGACCTCACAGTGCCTGACACTACCTACACAAGACCATCATAAGAGGAGGAAAAGATCATGACATCAAAATTAAAAGAGAGACTGATTGAGAGGGGGAGGGGATATGGTGGAGAACGGAGTTTCAAAGGGGAAAGGGGGGGAGGGCATTACCATGGGATATTGTTTGTAATCATGGAAGTTGTTAATAAAATAATAATAATAATAATAAAGTCAGTCTGTAGGGCTTGTCTCAAAAATATATATATGTGTGTGTGTGTTTGTGTGTGTATTAAATATCTTGGAATTTCACTAACTAAGGAAGTGAAAGACATATACAACAAAAACATAAAAACACTGAAGAAAGAAACTGAGGAGGATACAAGAAGATGGAAAGACCTCCCATGCTTGTTTATGGACTGAAAGAATCAACACTGTAAACATGGCCATTCTACCATAAGCAATTTACAGTTTCAGTGCAATATCTATTAAAATCCCAGCAACTTTCATCACAGAGATAGAAAAAATTAATCTCAAAATTCATGTAGAAGTACAGAAGACCTCAGGTATCCAAAACCATTCCCAGCAAAAGAAACACTTCAGGAGGTATCACCATACCTGACTTCAGATTATACTACAGAGCCATAGTACTAAAAACAGTATGGTGCTGGCACGAAAATATAGATCAATGGAACAGAACAGAAGATCCAGGCCTTTAGTTCATGCAACTACAGCTACCTAATCTTTGACAAAGGAGCCAATGATGCATACTGGGAAAAAAAAAAACAACAGCATTTTCAACAAATGATGCTGGAGAAATTCGATAACCACATATAGAAAAATGAAACTTGATCCACTCCTCTTACAACTCACACAAAAATCAACTGCAAATGGATTAAGGACCTCAATATCTGAACTGAAACTCTTAAAATGTTTGGCGAGGGGAATAAAGAGAACTCTCCAAGATCCAGGAGTGGAGATACAGGACCCAAGTAGCTCAGGAAATTAAACAGACAATCATGGGATCTCATGAAGCTAAAAAGCTTTTGTATAGACAAGCAACAGACAACCCACAGAATGGGAGAAAATCTTTGCCAGCTATACCTCTAAAGGCCTAATATATAGAATCTATAAAGAACTCAAAAAACTAAGCAATTAAAAAAAAAAAAATCAAGCCAGGTGTGGTGGCACACGCCTTTAATCCCAGCAATTAGAAAGGTTGAAGTAGGAGTATCACCATAAGTTTGAAGCCACCCCGAGACTACAGAGTGAATCCAAGTCAGCCCGGGCTAGAGTGAGACCCTACCTCAAAAAAAAAAAAAGAAAAAAAAATGGGCCGGAGAGATGGCTTAGTGATTAAGTGCTTGCCTGTAAAGCCTAAGGACCTCAGTTTGAGGCTCAATTCCCCAGGACACACGTTAGCCAGATGCACAAGGGGGCACAGGCATCTGGAGTTTGTTTGCAGTGGCTGGAAGCCCTGGTGTGCCCGTTCTCTCTCTCCCTCCCTCTCTCTCTCTCTCTCTCACTCACTCACTCACTCAATCTTTCTCTCTCTGTCGCTCTCAAATAAATAAATAACAACAAAAAAATTTTTTTAAAATAAAAAATCAAGGCGGGCATGGTGGGGCACACCTTTAATCCCAGCACTTGGGAGGCAGAAGTAGGAGGATCACAGTGAGTTCAAGGCCATCCTGAGATTACCTAGTGCATTCCAGGTCAGCCTGGACTAGAGCAAGACCCTACTTCACATAAACCGAAAAACAAAAAATAAAAAATAAGCAATCTAGCTGACAGAAAGCTGGAAGAAGCCATTCTGCATGCAGTTCAATGGGAGAAAGAGAAATCACCAGTGAAGATACTTAACAGTGGACACTGCAAGCCTTGTATTTGGCCAGCCAGGTCAAATAAGCCAATGGGTACAATAGTGGCATGTCTATCATGGTGGAAACCAACTGGCCTCTAATTGGACTGGAGGCACGCTCCATGGGAGGTAATACATCCCTGATACTGAAAACTTAAAATAGGGGTAGTCATGAACCCTAGGGGTGTAACATCTGCTGATGTCTGGATAAATGTATATACTATGCTTATCAAACTGCCCAGCAAGCACTTCTCTTAATGTTCATACCCTTATATTAATTCTACTCTCACTTTGGGTAGAGAATCTTCTCTTTTCAGATGGCAGTGACCTTGGGATGATTCAGAAGGCATCATGGTGCTAAAGTGACCGCAGTGCTCAGTACTGTAATATCTCTATCACACCTTCCAAGGCTCAGGGTCTATTGAGGAAGAGGTGGCAGAAAGAATGTAAGAGCCAAAGGAAGGATAGGACTCCTTACAACGTGCTCCTCCAGACACAAAATGGCCTCACAGTGCCTGACACTACCTACCCAAGACCATCATAAGAGGAGGAAAAGATCATGACATCAAAATAAAAGAGAGACTGATTGAGATGGGGAGGGGATATGATGGAGAATAGAATTTCAAAGGGGAAAGTGGGGGGGGGAGAAGAGAGGGTATTACCATGGGATATTTTTTATAATCATGGAAGATGTTAATAAAAATTGAGAAAAAAATAATTTACAGTTTAAGAAAAAGGATTCAGTGGAGGGTGGATTTGAGAGTGACGGATGCAAGCAGAGGGAGGGAATTACCATGGTTTCATTGTCTATACTTATGGAAGTGCCAATAAAATGTTTTTTAAAAAGAAAAAAATAAACAATCTATTCAAAACATGGGGCAGAGAACCAAACAGAGAATTCTCAAAAGAAGAAACATAAATGGCCAATAGTCATGTAAAGATACTCAACATCCCGAGTCATCAGGGCAATGCAAATTAAAACAACTTGGAGATTCCATCTTACTCCTGTCAGGATGGCAATCATTAAAAAAAAAAAAAAAAAAAAAAAAATCAAATGACAACAAATGTTGGCAAGGCTGTGGGTAAAGAGGAACCCTTATTCACTGCTGGTGGGAATGCAAATTTGTGCAAGCGCTGTGGAAATCAGTATGGAGACTCCTGAAAAACATGAAAATTGATTGTCGTCTGACCCAGCTATTTCACTCCTGGTACATCTATCCTAAAAACTCCACTCTCTACTTCAGAGATACGAGTGTTTATTGCTGCTCTATACACAATGGGAATCAACCCAGATGCCCATGTAGTGAAGAAAGGATAATGAAGATGTGGAACATTTACACACTGGAATTATTCTCATTAGTAAGGAAGAGTGAAATAATGAAATTTGCAGGGAAATGGATGGTCTTGGAAAATATCATACTAAGTGAGGCCACACAGACTAAGAAACACAACATCACATATTTTTTCTAATAGGTTTTGCTCCTAAACGAGACCAGTGGAAGAGGAGCGTAAAAGGGAGTAAGCCTGGGCTGGAGAGATGGCTTAGCGGTTAAGCACTTGCCTGTGAAGCCTAAGGACCCCGGTTCGAGGCTCGGTTCCCCAGGTCCCACGTTAGCCAGATGCACAAGGGGGCGCACGCATCTGGAGTTCGTTTGCAGAGGCTGGAAGCCCTGGCGCACCCATTCTCTCTCTCTCTCTCTCTCTGCATCTTTCTCTCTGTGTCTGTAGCTCTCAAATAAATAAATAAAAATAACCCAAAATAGGAATTTTTTAAAAAAAGATGCCACAGGCTGCCATCTCAGAACACCGAGAGACAACAGGGGAAAGGACAAGAAAGCCAGTCCTTTGGCAAACCCTCATGGTGCCGCAGAGTGCCATGGGAGCCACAGCGAGACAACGGTCGCCAGCAGCAAGAACAAGCAGATGGCCCTGCAGTCCGTCAGCTAGACAACAAATACACACTCATGCAACAGAGGCACATAGCCTATGTGGGTAACCAGCTGCCCTCCGATTGAACGTGAGGCCCTCTCAATGGGAGAGAACTCATAACTGGTACTGGGAACCAAGTCAGCACCCCATGGTCAGGAAAATCACATTACCCAGAGAGAAACCCCCAGTCTTTCTGATTCAAGTCGAGTGGGTAGCCTCATCAAAATGTCTCTCAACAGCCGGGCGTGGTGGCGCATGCCTTTAGTCCCTGCACTGGGGAGGTGGAGGTAGGTGGATTGCCATGACTTCGAGGCCACCCTGAGAACACATAGTGAATTCCAGGTCAGCCTGGGCTAGAGCAAAAGCCTATCTCAAAAAACAAAACAAGGGCTGGAGAGATGGCTTAGCGGTTAAGCACTTGTCTGTGAAGCCTAAGGACCCCGGTTCGAGGCTCAATTCTCCAGGACCCACATTAGCTAGATGAACAAGGGGTGCACGCGTCTGGAGTTTGTTTGCAGTGGCCAGAGGCTCTGGCGTGCCCATTCTCTCTCTCTCTCTATCTGCCTCTTTCTCTCTCTGTCTGGCGCTTTCAAATAAATAAAAATAAACAAAAAAAATTAAACAAAACAAAACAAACAAACAAACAAAGCCATGTTCAACAGTACTTAGCCAATGAAAGTGCAGGTATAAGAACCAATGGACTTAGCCGGGTGTGGTGGCGCATGCCTTTAATCCCAGCACTTGGGAGGCAGAGGTAAGAGGGTCGCTATGAGTTTGAGGCCACCTTGAGACTATATAGTGAATTCCAGGTCAGTCTGGGATAGAGTGAGACCCTACCTCAGAAAACCAAAAATCAATCAATAAATATAAAATAAAATAAATAACAGAATGTATAGAAATAGGTAGGCAGGCAGCAATTATACCTTGCCAGGATGGGGAGCCCAGCATCCTAATGAGAAGGGTCGCTGGCCCCGCAGCCTTGGTCCGGGCTTCAAGTTGCTGCTGCCAGGGGTTAAAGCCAGGGGTAGTGCCAGCCCAGGAGCCCCAGGGAAAGTGGCCCCGGCGCTACCCCGGCAGGGCAAGACTGCACAGGTAGAACCCGCGTGTGGAGCCCACGTCTGCCCTCCTGTGCTGCATCTCACAGGGCATCTGGAAGTGGGGAGCGTGGGGTAAGGGGCATGGCGCTGCCAAGCTGGTATGAAGAAAGATGCGCTGACTGGAGTTTATGAGTTAGGGAGGGGGACAAAGCCACCCTCTGTCAGACAGACCAGCAGGAAATATATACTGGGCCACACTAAGAGATCAAGCTCTTGTCTCGACCCAAGGGACCAATGAGAAGAGGAGAAAATGGACCCACATTAGCCTAAAGGGAGGGAAGAGGGAAGAAGGTGACCCTATAAAATCCCATCACAGAGCTGGGCATGGTGGCACATGCCTTTAATCCCCGCACTCCAGAGGCCGAGGTAAGAGGATCGCAGTGAGTTCCAGGCCACCCTGAGACTACATGGTGAATTCCAGGTCAGCCTGGACTAGAGTGAGACCCCTACCTCATAAAAACAAAACAAAACAAAACAAAATCCCAACCCAGAAACCTACTGGGACCCCTTTGTTTATAATAAACCAATTACTTTGTTTTCTGCCGCTTCCCCAAGTCTCTGTCTTTTCCTAGGGCATCCAATTCTTTTGTTTGTTTTTGTTTTATTTATTTATTTGAGAGCAACAGACAGAGAGAGAAAGAGGCAGAGAGAGAGAGAGAGAGAGAGAGAGAGAATGGGCACGCCAGGGCCTCCAGCCACTGCAAACAAACTACAGATGCTTGTGCCCCCTTGTGCATCTGGCTAACGTGGGACCTGGGGAACCGAGCCTTAAACCGGGGTCCTTAGGCTTCACAGGCAAGCGCTTAACTGCTAAGCCATCTCTCCAGCCCGCACCCAATTCTCTGTTCACCCTAAGGTGCAACCCCGAGCCCCTAGGGAGCTAGACAGTACTAGAGGGTTTCCACATCAGCGGCAAATCCACAAAGTACCAACTACCCAGCGGGCCAGCTTTAGCCCTGGCAACAAAGCAAGACCCCGACCCCCTATCTCTTAGTGGTATTCGTGCTACTAGGAACAACAGCAATGCAGTAGATGAATAATAATGTTAAGTTAGATGGAAGAACGTAAAAATAATCATGAAGTACCAGTTTAAATGAAGTATGCGTGTATACGTATTAACGTGGCTAGATGAGCTGAAGCCAGAATTACTCTCTGAATTTAAGCACATACAAGCAGCGTGCTGGAGGATATAACGGCATAATAGGAGGGGCTGGAGGGATGGCTTAGCGGTTAAGGCGCTCGCCTGCAAAGCCAAGGGACCCGGGTTTGGTTCCCCAGGACCCGCGTTAGCCAGATGCACGTGGGAGCGCGTGCACGTCTGGAGTTCATTTTCAGTGGCTAGAGGCCCTAGTGCCCATTCTCTCTCTCTCTCTCTTTCTCTGTCAAATAAACAAATATTTTTTAAAAGACATACTAGAAGGGGCTGGAGGGATGGTTCAGCGGTTAAAGGCGCTTCCTTGCAAATCCTGCAGGCTGGGTTCAATTCCCCAGTACCGTGTAAAACCAGATGCACAGAAATGCCCCCCAACCCCCGGCACCCGGAGTTCGTCTGCAGGACGCGTCCATTCATTCTCACTCTCTACAACTATGTAAGTATGTGGACAGGACGAAAACCCAGCACAAAAATAGAAACAGGCAATAAGCCGGGTGTGGTGGAGGACTGCCATGAGTTCAAAGCCACCCTAAGACTACAGAGTGAATTCCAGGTTAGCCTGGGTTAGAGTGAAACCCTACCTCAAAAAACCAGCCAAGCAAACCAATAAAAACAGGCAATAAATATCAGAATGACAAGTTATGCCACATAAAACCCCTGAACTTCTTAACTTTATGTCTAATCCTTCGAAGTCTTGTCTCAGTACGTAACGGGAGTCCAAGGAACGCAGTAGTCAATACCAGCCAGAACGCCCTAGTCTCCAATGTTACTATGATGTTCATAACTGATCAAGGACAGAAGGATGAGCTCACGACTTCAAAGAGCGTCTTACCAAGGTGATGTCTCTGGAGGCCGCCGCGGCGCTCATATGCAGGCTAGGCTGCCTCACGGAGCTGCTGCAATCCAGGGCACGGGCAAATGTCCCAACCGCGCTGAACGAACAGAATACAGAAAGGAAACATCAGGGGCTGGGGGGATGGCTTAGCGACTCAGGCGTTTGCTTGCAAAGCCAAAGGAACCAGGTTCGATGCTCCAGGAACCATGTAAGCCAGATGCACAAGGGAATGCATGTGTCTGGAGCTTGTTTGCAGTGGCTGGAGACCCTCACACACCCATTCTCTCCCTCTTTCTCTATCCCTTTCTTCCTCTTTCTCTGTCAAATAAATAAATAAAATATTTTTTAGAAAAAGAAAGAGCTGGGCGTGGTGGCGCACGCACTCGGGGGGCAGAGATAGGAGGATCACTGTGGGTTCGAGGCCACTGTGAGACTACATAGTTAGTTCTAGGCCAGTCTAGGCTAGAGGGCTACAGAGAGACCCTACCTGCAACAAACAAACAAACAAGCAAAAAAAAAAACAAAAAAAACCCCACAAATACCTTGTGGTGGTTTGATTCAGGTGTCCCCCATAAACTTAGGTGTTCTGAATACTAGGTCCCCAGCTGATGGCAATTTGGGAATTGAAGGCTCCTGGAGGCAGTGTATGGTTGGGGGCGGGCTTATGGGTATTACAGCCAGCTTCCTCTTGCCAGTGTTTGGCACACTCTCCTGTTGCTGTTGTCCATCTGATGTTGGCCATGAGGTGATGTCCACCCTTTGCTCATGCCATTGTTTTCCCCTGCTATCATGGAGCTTCCCTTTGAGTCTGTAAGCCAAAATAAACCCTTTCTTCCTACAAGTTGCTCCTGGGCAGGTGTTTTCTGCCAGTAATGTGAACCTGACTACAACAGTAAAATTGCTACTGAGAATAGTGGGGTCATTGCTGCTAGACACCTGACTGTGTGGCTTTTGGCCTTTTGGAGCTGATTTTCAAGAGGAATGTGGAAGGATTTGAAACTTTGGCCTAAGAGACATCTTGCAGTGCTGTAAGTACAGCTTGATGGACAATTCTGGTCAGAGTTGAAAGACCTGAATGCACTAAGAACCGTGGACTGTGAAGTTTGGCTTATGAGGGTGAGAAAGAGCTGTGTTTGGACTGAGCTAGAAGCAGTTTGTGTGAGAGGCTTGCTGTTATGCCCATGTCCTGGGAAATTGTGTAGAGTTGCATTGTGTAGAACTGGACTGGTGTGAGAAGAGGGCTATGGCAAAGAAATGAAATCTTGCCGGGCGTGGTGGCGCACGCCTTTAATCCCAGCACTAGGGAGGCAGAGGTAGAAGGATTGCCATAAGTTCAAGTCCACCCTGAGACTCCATAGTGAATTCCAGGTCAGCCTGGGCTAGAGTGAGACCCTACCTCGAAAAACCAAAAAAAAGAAAGAAATGAAATCTTTTGCAGGGTGAAATGTTTATTCTGTGCCATTATGGTTTTTTTTTTTTGGGGGGGGGTGGTAATACATCAAAACTTCTGCCTGTTCAGCTGCAATTGTCTGATACATTTTAACCTTTGAGCTTGGTCCAGCTGACCTGCACTGGCACAACAGGAAGAATGCAGACTCTTTGGAAGGAGCCTGAATGCTGAAGAAGTGCCCTGTTCTTCAAAGACTGCTTTATTCCTCCCCACCACCATGAATTAGCAAACTGGAAGCCCACCTGGTATTATGGAGTATAAAAAATGCAGGAAAAGAGGGTCATTGAATTTGCAATATGGTTTTGTATTTTGGAACTGGCCATGGGCAGTGTGAAGCAGGCTTGAATTACCTGCATGGAGACCTGATGGAGCCATGAGGATGAACCGTGGGTTGCAGGAGAGACCCAGTGAAGATGCCAAGAGTATGGGATGGCTGCTGGCATCAGATGAAGTTCTCCAGGATTGTGAGTAGCCTAGCTGGAGGGGCGGAATTGGAACTCTTAGAGACTTGTCGCTGGTTAGAATTATCAGACTCGGAGATTTGTCACTGACTAGAATTGTTGGACTTGGAGCTACAGAATTTGATGTCTGTCCTGTCTAAATCTTGTATTGGTTGAATATTTCTTTGCTATGCCTAATGCCATCTTTTGTAGGGTGAAATGTTTATTCTGTGCCATTATGGTTTTTTTTTTGGGGGGGGTGTTGGTATTACAGTCAGCTAAAAGACCTTGGTCTATAAGGATGCTTGGACATCATTGGGATTGAGAAAAAACTATAGAGACCTTTAAAGCTGGATTGCATTCTACATCATGGATGATTATCAGTTTATGGGGCCAAGGGCAGAATGGGGTGGTTTGATTCAGGTGTCCCTCATAAACTCAGGTGTAATGAATGCTAGGTCCCCAGCTGATGGCAATTTGGGAATTGAAGCCTCCTGGAGGCAGGGTATTGTTGGGGGCGGAGTTATGGGTGCTATAGCCAGCTTCTAAACAATCCAAACTCAGAGAGCAGAGTGCTCACGGAGCTCCTAAGCCAGGGCTGCATCCGTCATCTTTTTCTACTCTGAGCAAGGATGCCCTGCTGCCCAGCAGCATCTATACACCACATGCCTTTAAGCCAGCCTCTGAGTGGCTAGGCATGGGGACTCTGGACTGCAAATGCCTGGCCACCAATACCGTGTGACCTTCCTCCAGGGTGACTGTCCTTATGAGCAGTGCTAAGGATGGACAAAGACGGTTTTGAACAGAAAATCCAAAAATATTATAATGAAGACCCTCACACCCACTATCCAGATGGAATTGTTTCCAATATGCTGCTTTGTCTGATTCATTGAATGAAGTAAACATAAATTTGGTTAAAGCCCCTTATCAAATATATACACTTATACCCAAAATGTAAAATGCATAAATAAAACACTGTCTGACATGGGAAGGGCCCTGGGTTAAAGCAAACCTAAGCTGCCTGACATGAAGGCCCCAGGCTAGGGAGAGGCCACAGCAGCCTGAACCACAGGTCACATCATCTTGGGGACGTCAAATCTCCCTGCAGGGGAGTGCCTCCCCACATCCTTGGGGATTGAAGTGACCCAGGATCTTCCCCCGCCCATTCTTGGGTGTCTCAGTGAGCCTGGAGCCCTGGACAAAAAATCGCGAAACTTGAGATCAACAGGGAGTAAGGCCACCCCCTCACCGAGCATGAGATACCTGAATTTTCAGATAAGATTTAGGCTTCGCCAGGCGTGGTGGCAAATGCCTTTAATCCCAGCATTCGGGAGGCAAAGGTAGGAGGATCACCATGAGTTAGAGGCCACCCTGAGACTCCATGGTGAATTCCAGGTCAGCCTAGGCTAGAGTGAGACCCTACCTCAAAAATAGAAAAAAACAAAACAACAACAAAAAGACTTAGGCTTTGCGCTTTGTCCCATAACCCTGTGGCCATTGGCCAGTTGCCTAGGAAACTCTTTATATGGTGTCAGCCAGCAACCTTTGCACAGCCCCTCACCCTGCAATTGCCTACGTGCTGGAATGATGCCCCCACATGCTAATTAGGCATCAGCAAGCAACCTCGTACATCCCAACCCTTTAGGACCCTCGACTGCTTATAAACCCATTTTCCTGACAGTAAACCAAGAGCTGTTCACCAAAACTGACTCCTGAGAGTGATTCTCACACCACGGTGGCCTGGGCGCCTTGGGGGTGGGGAGGGAAGGCTGGCCCCAGAGGGAGGACCCAGGAACGCACAAAACACTGCTTCACACATTTTAAACTCTGTGTCAATGAACACCGCGTGCACACGCAAGTGACCATCCTGCACGCCCCTCACTTTCTTTTTACTTTTGGGATTTATCTCTGCCACACAGTCCTAACTCATTAATTATGATTGGTGTAAAGGAGTATTCCTTGGTCGGAGCACATCTCAGTTCATTCCATTGCTTGCTGATGTACTTTCAGGATTTTCCCAATTTCTCCATCATTACAATGTTACAACCACCTCAATTTCTTTCTGCTTTGGGACAATTTTCCCAATGAGCATTATCATTTACTTTTATAATTGCAAAAATAAAAATAAAAACAAATCTCTGTCCCTGCTCAATTTCTTAAGAAAGAGCCAGGGGAGAAAGCAAGGCAGGCAGTCCCAAGGAAAAGCCCGGACTAGCAACAGACTTTATTCATGCGCAGATGCTGGGAGAAAACTCTTCGGTGGCATTTTTTCTTCCCTTATTTCTCCCTTCCTTCCAACCTTTCCATTCCCTTCCCCCTCTTTCCATGGTTTTTTTGTTTTGTTTTGTTTTTGTTTCAAGATAGAGTTTCACTCTAATCCAGACTGACCTAGAATTCACCATGTAGTCTCAGGGTGGCCTCAAACTCATGGCCATCCTCCTACCTCTGCCTCCCGAGTGCTGGGATTAAAGGCGTGCACCACCAAGCCCAGGACCCTTTCCACTTAAAAAATATATATATTTATTTATATGAGACAGAAAGAAGAGGAGAGGGGTGGAGAGCAGAGCAGAGCAGAGCAGAGCATTAATGTGCCAGGGATTCCTGCTGCTTCAAATGAACTCCACAGGCATTTATCACTTTGTGCATTTAGTTTTACATGGTGACTGGAGAACTGAACCTAGGCCACCAGGTTTGCAAACAAGCACCTTTAACCAGTGAGCCATCTCATCAACCCTCATTTATTTAAAAAAAAAAAAAATTCTCATGTAGCCCAGACTGACCTTGAACTGTAGAGTGCAAGTTAACTTTGTACTCTTTTTAAAAACACTTATTTATTTATTTATTTATTTATTTATGAGAGAGTTGGTGTGCCAGGGTCTCTAGCCACTGCAAATGAATTCGAGGTTCATGTGCCACCTTGTGCATCTGGCTGTACGTGGGAACTGGGGAGTTGAACTTGGTTCCTTAGGCTTTGCAGGCAATGCATTAAACGCAGCAATCTCTCCAGCCCAACCTGGTACTCTTGATCCCCCTGCCCCTGCCTATATCTCCCACACACTAGAGTGCAGCTGTGCACACCACGCCTGACTGGAGTGACCCAGTTCTACAGGCACCTGAATAATCCATATGTATGTATGTGTGTGTGTGTGTGTGTGTGTGCACGCGCATATATATATATTTGACAGAGAGAAAGAGGGGGAGAGAGAGAATGGGTATGCCAGGGCATCCAGCCACTGCAAATGGATTCCAGTTGCATGTGCCCCCTTGTGCATCTGGCTTACATGGGTCTTGGGGAATCAAACTTGGGTCTTTTGGCTTTTCAGGCAAATGCCTTAACTGTTAAGCCATGTCTTCAGCCCAGCAATCCAGTGCTGTTGTAAAGGACATTGCTTTCACTGAAGACCTGTGACTGAGGTGTTCAACTCCCCTTTAGAATTTTATTTTTTTAACTTTGAGGGGGGGGGGTTGTGGTAGGGTCTCACTCCAGCCCAGGCTGACCTGGAACTCACTCTGTAGTCTCAGGTGACCTTGAACTCGCATGCACCGCCATGCCGGGTCTTTTTTTTTTTTTTTCTTTTTTGGTTTTTTTAAGGTAGGGTTTTGCTCTAGCTCAGGTTGACCTGGAATTCACTATGTAGTCTCAGGGTGGCCTCGAACTCACAGTGTTTCTCCCCCCCCACCTCTCCCTCCCAATTGCTAAAGTGAAAGGCATATGTCAGCATGCCCGGCTTCTATTTTCTTAATCAGCGTGAAAATTAACAAATCTAATTTCATGTAAAGCATAATTAATGATAGTAAATCACATTATTTAGGAAACAATGAGACTGCATGCATTGAGTTTTCCCACATGACTAGGAAAATAATATACAACCAACAGAAAAACAGCAGAACACCAAGCAAGGAAAATATATGGGCCTCTACATTCTCTTTAGATCAAGGAGGAATTTGGGTCAGTAACGCTATACTCACCGAGCAACCACTAAAAACTGGTCAATCTGACGATCCGTGAGTGGGCTGTTGGGGTCCCAGACCTTAACTTCCAGCTTTGACTGTTCCCTCTCGTCTGAGTCTCCTGCCCCAAAGCAAAGGAGATGGAATCTTGTTACTCACAAAGTACACCGTCCACATGTAGTTGATGACTGTGGTCACCAGCGTGTTAGAAATGTTCAAATGTAACGTGCTCCCTCCAGACACAAAATGGCCTGCATATCCATGACCTCACAGTGCCCGACACTACCTACACAAGACCATCGTAATGGGAGGAAAAGATGATGACATCAAAATAAAAGAGAGACTGATTGAGAGGGGAGGGGGTATGATGGAGAGTGGAGGTTCAAAGGGGAAAGTGGGGGGAGGGAGGGCATTACCATGGGATATTGTTTATAATCAAGGAAGATGGTAATAAAAATTGAGAAAAAAATAAATGCTCAAATGTCAGGCATATTCTTCCCTTCCCCCTTTGGTATTTCTGGGAGCTAGCAGTGGAGTGTGTACTTGAGTGTGCATTTGTGTGTAGAGGCACGTGCGCCGTGGCACACACGCAGAGATCAACTTTCAAGCTGGGTCCCTTGACTTTCTTTCTATCTCACTGGAGGCAGGATTCTTTTCTCTGGATCTCACTCTGCTCTCCGTTGCTATCTGCTGAGCCCACCTTCCAGCAAATTCTCACTATCAGCTTGGCTAGGCTTACGGAAGCCCCCTATGCCTTCTGATTTTCACGTGTGGTCTGGGGAGAGAACTCAGATATTCAGGGTTGAGCAACAAACACTTTATCCACTCAGCCATCTCCCTAGCCTGGTAAATTCTTTAAAAAAAACAAAAAAAACAAACTTATTTTTATTTTTTTATTTATTTGACAGAGAAAGAGGGAGAGAGAGAGAATGGGAGCGCCAGGGCCTCCAGCCACTGCAAACGAACTCCAGATGTGTGCGTCCCCTTGTGCATCTGGCTAACGTGGGTCCTGGGGAATCGATCCTGGGTCCTTTGGCTTTGCAGGCAAATGTCTTAACTGTTAAGCCAGCCCTTCGACCCCTAGTAAATTCTTTAGACAGTCGAAGTATACAGATAATAATGCAACCACCACAGAGTGTCAGCATTAGCTTGCATTCCTGAGTCCCCAGAGGCACTCAGCGCCACGCTCAGTAACAGACGAGCCAGACGCCACACGACGTTTAAACGGATAACGGATAACGCTAACCGGCAACGACCGTTGGAACGAGCAAACAAGCACAACAGATGCCGAAAGACACCCAGAAATGGCCGTGAGACGCTGGAGGCTGCTTGCTTCTGGAAGGCTAGGGAGACAACAGCTTCTCAGTAAGAACTGAAGGTGGGAGGTGAGGGTTAGGAAATGAGACCACGGCAAGGTCACGGAGTGTGGGGTCGTGATGGAAAAGCAGCTCACTGTGCCCAGTGCTGAACCGCCCCTGTCACACCCTCCAGGGCTCAGGGTCCACCGTGGAAGAGGTGGCAGAAAGAGTGGAAGAGCCAAAGGAAGGGTATCGCTCCTTACAATGCAGCTGTCAGACAGGATTGGCCTCGATATCCATGACCTTGCAGTGCCTAGCAATGCCTTCACAAGACCCTCATAATAGGAGGAAAAGATGATGACATCAAAATAAAAAAAAGAGAGGCTAATGGGGCATGGAGAGAAGGCTTAGAGGTTAAGGTGCTTGTGTGCGCAGCCTAAGGACCCAGGTTCGATTCTCCAGGTCCCACGTTAGCCAGATGCACCGTGGTACATGCCCCTGGAGTTTGTTTGCAGTGGCTAAAGGCCCTGGCGTGCCCATTCTCTCTCTTTCTCTGTCCCTCTGTATCTAATAAATAAATAAAATGATAAAACAAATTTAAAAAAAAATGCTGGGCATGGTGGCACATGCCTTTAATCCCAGCACTTGGGAGGCAGAGGTAGGAGGATCGCCGTGAGTTCAAGGCCACCCTGAGACTATATAGTGAATTCCAGATCAGCTGGGGCTAGACCTTACCTCAAAAAAACCAAAGAAAAAAAATTTTTTTTAAAGAGAGGCTAATGAAGAGAGGGAGGGTATACGATGGAGTGTGGGTTTGTAAAGGGGAAAGTGGGGGAGAGAGGGAATTATTATAGTTATTGTAAGTATGGAAACTGTCAATAAAAAAAAATTAAAAAAAAAAAGAAAAAGTAGCTCATTGTATTTGGAGGACATTAAAGGGGAAGAAAAGAGATAGCTAAAAGGAGAGAGTCATGAACATGTAACTAGGGATACTGCATAGATTTTTCTAAACAGAAATTATACTTGAGGCAATGAGAGGCAGACAAGACAGACACTGGGATTGTCAGATACACAAAAATAAAATTTTGGAAACTGTCAGGAAACTTGAAGATGAACAGTATCACAATTTTACTTCCCTGCGTCTTAATCGACATTTTGTTTTATGTAAGATAGTAATGGTTTTAGAAAAGAATGGAGGGCTGGGGAGATAGCTTAGCAGTTAAGGTGTCTGCATGCAAAGCCTCAGGACCCAAGTTCGATTCCTCAGGACCCATGTATGCCAGATGCACAAGGTGGTGCATGTTTCTGGACTTTGTTTGCAGTGGCTGATGGCCCTGGTGTGCCTATTCTCTTTCTCTCACTCACTTTCTACGTCTCTCTCTCAAATAAATAAATTAATAAAAAAGAATGGAAGCTGGGCATGGTGGTGCATGCCTTTAATCCCAGCACTAGGGGAGGCAGATGCAGGAGGACTGCCATGAGTTTGAGGCCACCCTGAGACTCCATAGTGAATTCCAGGTCAGCCTGGACTAGAGTGAGACCCTACCTTGAAAAACAAAACAAGCAAACAAACAACAACAAAAAGAATGGGGGGCTAGAGAGATGACTCAGAGGTTAAAAGTGATTGCTAACAATGCCTGCTACTAGAGCTTCATTCCCCAGTACCCCACAAAGCTCGATGCACAAAGTGGTGCATGCATCTGGACTTCATCTGCAGTGGCAGGAGACTCTAGCATGCCCATACATACATGTTCTTTCTATCTCCTTGCAAGTTAATTTTAAGTAAGGGGAGGGCGGGCTGGACAGACGGTTAAATGGCTAAAGGTGCTAGCTTACAAAGCTGGGCAACTTGAGTTCGATTCCCCAGGACTTACATAAAGCCAGAGATTCACAAAGTGGTGCATGTGTCTGGAGTTAATTTACAGTAGCAGAAGGCCCTGGAGCACCCATACTCTCTCTCTTTATGTCTGCCTTTTTCTCTCTGTTTCTACCTCTCTCTCTCAAACAGATAAAATATTAAAAAATAAAAATAAAAAGCAGGGCGCTTAGTGGTTAAGCACTTGTCTGTGAAGCCTAAGGACCCCGGTTCAAGGCTCGACTCCCCAGGACCCACGTTAGCCAAGGGGGCGCACGCATCTGGAGTTCATTTGCAGTGGGTGGAGGCCCTGGCACGCCCATTCTCTCTGCTTTTCTGCTTCTTTCTCTGTCTGTTGCTCTCAAACAAATAAATAAATAAAAATTAAACAAAAAGAAAGTGGTGCCATTTAATATCAAGCCCTTTTCTGTTATAGGTTGAAGAATTTAAGAATAAAATAAGCACTTTTCAAATTCATGCTTGTTAAATTGATAAACTTCAATTTCATTCTTTGAGGGAGGGCCTCACTCTGTAGCCCAGGCTGACCTGGAATTCACGATGTAGTCTCAGGATAGCCTCAAACGCACAGTGATCCACCCACTTCTGCCTTCACAATGCTGGGATTAAAGGTCTGCGCCACCACGCTCGGCCATCTATCACTATTTTTGCTTAATATTGTTCAGAAAGTTTTGGCCAATATAATAACATATGAATCCAAGAAATAAGTTACAAGAACGGCATATAAATACGACTATAAAAAGTTCAGTAGCAATCCAAAGAAAACATAATTTATAAATAAAAAAGGCACCTATTTCAACAATAAAAATATCAAACACTGCCGGGCGTGGTGACGCATGCCTTTTATCCCAGTACTTGGGAGGCAGAGGTAAGGAGGATTGCTGTGAGTTCAAGGCCACCCTGAGAATAAAGAGTGAATTCCAGGTCAGCTTGAGCTAGAGTGAAACTCTACCTCAAACAAAGAAAAGAAAAAAGAAAAGAAAAAAGTACACAGGCAGACTTGAGCGTATAATAACAATTTAAGGAATATATGGAAATATTAAGTACCACTTGTTGAATCCTGTGTCCGAAGAAACCATTGCAACAGGGTTTCTCGTCTTATCTACGGCGTACAAGGAGCTGAGTGCGTTCATGTCTCATTCGGTGTTTGGCAGTAACCCCGACCTGTACCCTGGATGTGCCAGCAGCATTTTGTGTGCCCACACTCTTCACCAGCTGTGACATGATAGAATTTAACATATGGTTGACTGTTCCCTGGGGGACGGTTGCTCTGGTGTTCGAAATTACTTTAAAAAAAATTATTTACTTATTTGCTTGAGGGAGAGAGAGAGAGAGAGAGAGAGAGAAGAGAGAGAGGGCGTGCCAGGGCCTCCAGCCACTGCAAATGAACTGCAGGTGCATGTGACCCCCTTGTGCATCTTGGGGAATCGAACCGAGGTCCTGTGTCTTCCCATGCAAACACCTTAACCACTAAGCCATCTCTCCAGCCCAGAAAATAAATTATTTTTCTGCTTTTTTGAGGTAGTTCTAATGAACTCCAGATAACGTGTGCCCCCTTGTGCATCTGGCTTAGGTGGGTACTGGAGAGTCGAACCTGGGTCCTTTGGCTTTGCAGGCAAGTGCCTTAACCGCTAAGCCGGCTCTCCAGCCCTGGGACAGAACTTTTTAAATGTAAGGAGTTTGGAACCATAGTGAATGAGTGAACAAACGAACAAGCACACCGACGAATAGCAGCAATCCTAACTGGAATACTGGCATGGCTAACTCCCCACCGACCAAGCCCTGGCCACCACTGAGAGGTAGGTCCTGCCACACAGCTCCAATGCGCCTAAGACTCTGGTCTCGGAGTGCTTCTCCTTCCCAGACACTGCAGGCAATTTCAGCACCGCTCCTCCAACTCTGAGACAAACCTCCTGCACACGGCTTTAGCGAGGAGGAAGAGCACAGCAGATTCAGAAGCTAGCATTGCACTAGAAGGCACTTCTAGAATTGTCACTGTCTATTCTGAAATCCGCCTTCCCTATTTACTTTTCCCCGAGTGCTCAGAAAAGCAGACTAAGGACTGACAAAATCTCTACTCACCAGATATCCTCTTATTTACTGACTACAGGAAAACTAATTCCTATCTTATATGCACAAAGCAAAAGATGAACAAATGAATTAACTCTCAAAGGAGAGACACCTTCTGAACTTCCTCTACCAGTATCACTTCCCTTACTTACTCATCACCACACACGCATTCCTGTTTTTTTTTTATTATTATTATTATTATTATTATTTTGGTTTTTCACGGTAGAGTTCTCACTCTAGTCCAGGCTGACCTGGAATTCACTATGTAGTCTCAGGCTGGCCTTGAACTCACGATCCTCCTACCTCTGCCTCCCAAGTGCAGGGATTGAAGGCGTGCACCACCACATCAGCTCCCATTCTCTTTTTAAAGAGGAAAAAAAAAAAAGGAAAGTTAGAGGGGCTGACTCCTTCCTCCATATTAAAATACGTCAGTCACAGTGGTTAAAGGCACTTCCATGCAAAGTGCGCTGGCCCAGGGTTCAATTCTCTCCAGCCACTCACATAAAGCCAGACACAGAAAGTGGTACAAGGGTCTGGTGTTCTGTTTGCAGTGGCAAGAAACCCCTGGCCCACCCATATATACACACACAGACACTCATACAAACACCCACCTGCAAATAAATAAATACCATTTAAAAAAGGGGGGCTGGAGAGATGGCTTAGTGGTTAAGGCACTTGCCTGTGAAGCCTAAGGACCCAGGTTGGATATCCCCAGTACCCACATAAGCCAAATGCACAGGTGGCGCATGAGTCTGGAGTTGATTTGCAGTGGCTGGAAGCCTTGGCATACCCATTCTCTCTCTCTCTCTCTCTCTTGCTTGCTTGCTTGCTCTCAAATAAATAAATAAAAAATATTAAAGAGCCAGGCATGGTAGTGCACTCCTTTAATCCCAGCACTTGGGAGGCAGAGGTAGGATGATCGCCACGAGTTTGAGGCCATCCTGAGACGCCATAGTGAATTCCAGGCCATCCTGGGCTAGAGCGAGACCCTACCTCGAAAAAAAATTAAATTAAATTGAAAATCAGTTTAAAAAAATACATTAGCCAGGTTTTACCCAAATTTGAGACTCCAGGGATAATTTTAGTTTGATCACAACATTATTATATATATATTTATATACGATCAAATCTCCCACATCTTTTTCCATGAAAATTTGTCTAGATGGCTTATTTGAATTTAACACAAGATTTAAAAATCTCAAAGAACCCTTTACCTTTGGTTTACCAGCTACATACTCATTAGTCCAGATCTCAAATGCTTGTTACATGCTAGGGTAGCCATAACAGAAACTTAAAATTCCAAACACACAGAAACACACACACACACACACACACACACACACACACAACTCGCTGGCAAAAAAAAAAAAAAAAAAAAAAAATGAACGCCACAGCTTTCGTGGGCACCCACGAGGACACGTTCACAAAGCTAAGCTCACCAGCAGCATATTGGCGCACAGAGCTCTCACTGCTTCCACCTACCCATGATATAATTGCAGTCCTACCTCCCATGCCAATGAAAACTGCCATCTGGCCGCTGGTCAAAATGCACCCACTCGAGAGTATCAAAGGCTTAGTAAGCACAGACTGCAGCCACAAGCCCTCGATATTTATTTTTGAGTGTGGTATTTTCTTAAAAAGATTTTTTTGTATGTATTTATATTTTTTTATTTGAGAGACAGAAGATGGAGAGACAGACACAGAGAGAGAGAATGGGCACGCCAGGCCCTTCAGCCATTGAAAACGAACTCCAGACAGACGCGCCCCCTTGTGCATCTGGCTTATGTGGGCCCTGGGGAATGGAACCTGAGTCCTTCGGCTTTGCAGGCAAACGCTTTAACTGCTAAGCCATCCCTGCAGCCCTCTTCTCAAATTTAATTGCTCTCTGCAAGCAGGTATTAGCTACCCATGGCTACTTCTGTGGTGAAAAGGATTGTGATTTGTTTTGTGATTTGTTGACTTTGGGTTTTTGAGACGGTCTTGCCGTGAGCTCATAATGACACTCACAATTCCTCCTGCCTCTGTGTCACAGTGCTGGGTTTATAGGCACCCACACACACTCGCTGTTTACGTTTTATTTTTTATTCTTATTTGACAGCAGCTAAAGGCCCTGGTGTGCCCCCCTCATAAATAAATGAATAATATAATTTTTAAAAAAATAGAAAGGAGGGTATTGGAGGGTTGGCTTAGCAGTTCGGGTGCTTGTCTGCAAAGCCAAAGGGCCCCAGCTAGATTCCCCAGGACCCATGTAAGCCAGATGCTCAAGGGGGTGCATGTGTCTGGAGTTCCTTTGCAGTGGCTGGAGGCCCTGATGCGCCCATTCTCAATCTCTCTCTGGCTCAAATAAATACATAAAATATTTTTAAAAATTATTTGTCAATGAAAGGGGGAGAGAGAGAAAATGGGCACGCCAGGGCCTCAAGCAAAGGAACTCCAGACACATGCGTCCCCTTGAGTATCTGGCTTACGTGGGTCCTGGGGAATCAAACCTGGGTCCTTTGGCTTTGCAGGCAAATGCCTTAACCGCTAAGCCATCCCTCCAGCCCCATTAAATATTTTTCAAAAACAGAAAGGAGAGGTCCTCTTTTCCCTATTCTCATTCAAGCTGATGAATGAGAAACAAGCACACCAAAATCGGTACAAAAGCACTCAAAAGTAAGGTCCCGATAGGAGACCAGTCTTACAAATAACCACGATCCCCTGCTAGTCCTCCATTACTAACCAGCGAGGCCCAAGAACATCAAACAGCAGGTCAACACCAGCAGAACAAAACCCCAGAAGCACACACACGCCATCCTCAGGATTAGAAACGGTCTACTGAAATCTGAAGGGAAGGAGATGGTCAGGTAAGAGAATGGTAAACCTTAAGAAAGGCAAAGAAGCGGGGGAGGGAGGGAATTAACACGGGATTTTTTTTTATAATCATGGAAAATGCTAATAAAAATTTAAAAAAATGAAAATAAAAAAAAGAAAAAAAAAGAAATTAGAATGCAAACAAAGTGGCTTAGGGGCTGGAGAGATGGCTCAGCAGTTAAGGTACTTGTCTGCAAGCCTAACAACCCAAGTTCAATTCCCCAGTACCCATGTAAAGCCAGATGCAGAAAGTAGTACATGCATCTGGAGTTCGTTTTGCAGTTGCTAAAGGTCCTGGTATGCTCATTCTCTCTGTCTGTCTCTCTTCTCTCTCTGCTTGCAAATAAATAATTTTTTAAGTGGCTTATCCAAAAATACACAAGTATTTTGGAGCAGTGCTAAGACCTGATTTGCTTAGCCTCAAAGCTCAGACTCCTTCAGTGCTCCCTGATGTGCATGGAATGATCGTCAGTGGTTAAGTAGTTTTTTTTTTTATTTTAATACATATTAGAAAATATATATATAATGTGCATAGTGAACTCACAGTGGTCTAATTTATGAATGTCATAGATGAAAGTAAGAATAAAGGTCTGGGGCTGGAGGGATGGCTTAGTGGTTAAGGCATTTGCCTGCAAAGCCAAAGGACCAGGGTTTGATTCCCCAGGACCCATGTTTGCCAGATGCACAATGGGGTGCATGTGTCTAGAGTTCATTAGCAGTGGCTAGAGGCCTTGGCGTGCCCATTCTCTCCCTCTCTCTGTCTCCTTCTATCTCTCTGTCAAATAAATACATAAAAATAAAATATTTAAAAAAAAAAAAGAAAGGCAAAGAAAAGGTGTGGTAGCACATGCCTTTCATCCCAGCACTCGGGAGGCAGAGGTAGGAGGATCGCTGTGAGTTCAAGGTCACCCTGAGACTACAGAGTGAACTCCAGGTCAGTCTGGGCTAGAGCAAGAACCTACATAGAAAACCCAAAAAGAAAGGAAAAGAAAATCTGTGAACTCTGGTAGAACAATCATGAAGGAAAGTTTGCTTTGCCATAAAACACAGAAAATGCCATAAAACACATAAAACAAAGAAAATGGACCTAGGCTCACACAATGAAACACCGTAAACTGTACTATTTCATGACCCTCTCATTTAACAGTCTAGACCAGGGCTTCTTAAAACGTTCTCTGAGGGCTGGAGGGATGGCTTAGCATTTAAGGGGTTTGCCTGCAAAGCGAAAGGACCTAGGTTCAAGTCCCCAGGACCCACGTTAGCCAGATGCACAAGGGGTGCACGCATCTGGAGTTCGTCTGCAGTGGCTGGAGGCCCTGGCGCACCCATTCGCTCTCTCTCTCTTTAACTGTCAGATAAATAAAAATAAAATATTTTTTTTAAAAAAGCTTTCACTGAGAAGTGACAGTAGGAAAACATCAAATGTCAGTTTTCTGTAACTAAAGCATGAAGTTTCTGTAGAAGCAAAAAGCTTGTGGGCACAGTCAACAAGCTGCACCTCATAACATGCAATATTCTCCCACATGGGCTTGGTGTTTCAGGCGTGTTCACTGGTGGCAGAACAGCATGCCCAGGGCAACACCCCAGACCTGTGTGCTCAGAACGAACCACACAGCGTGGTCACGCACTGCCACATGGGGGCTGCTACGGGAAACATTTCAAGCTCATGACATTTCATTTCAATTAATTTTTGGTCACTGCACATTCAGAAATCTTTTACTGCTGCCAAAATTTCTGGGAATCCTCACACATATAACCAAATGATAAATTAAAAACCTGTAAGGGGGTTAGAAAGAGGGCTTAGCAGTTGGGGCGCATGCCTGAGAAGACTCAAGACCAAGGTTCAAATTTCCAGGTCCCATGTAAACCAGATGCACATGGTGGCACATGCATCTGGAGTTCGTTTGCCGTGGCTACAGGCCCTGGTGCGCCCATTCTCACTCTCACTCTCTCTAATAAATAAATCAATAAATAAATCATTTTTAAAACACATATAAGGGCTGGAGAGATGGCTTAGCAGTTAAGGCGCTTGCCTGCAAAGCCTAAGGACCCATGTTTGACTCTCCAGATCCCATGTAAGCCAGATGCACAAAGGCGAGGCAAGTGCAAGGTGACACATGCCCACTAGGTGGTGCAAGTGTCTGGAGTTCGATTGCAGTGACTGAGGCCCTGCTGTGCCAGTTCTCTCTCTCTCTCTCTCTCTCTCTCTCTCTCTCTCTCTCTGTCTCACTCTCTCTAAAATAAAAGAACTAAATAAATAAAGTAAGTAAAAATAAAAACACAAAATTGGGTATGGCAGTGCACATGTGATTCCAACAACTTCGGAGGCTAAGGCAGGAAGATCAGCAATTCAAAGACAGTTTGGGTTATTTAGAATAAGACTGTTGATAAACACACAAACAAAAACAATATCCCTGGGCTGGAGAAATGGCTTAGCGGCTGCCTTCCAGGGACCCAGGTTCAACTCCCCAGGACCCACATAAGCCAGATGCACAAGGGGGCTCATGCGTTTAGAGTTCCTTTTCAGTGGCTGGAGGCCATGACGCACTCATTCTCTCTCTCTCTCTCTCTCTCTCTGCCTCTTTCTCTCTCTTCATCCTTCTTTCTCAAATAAATAAATAAATAAAAATATACTTTTAATAAAACACAATATTCCTGGCTAAATAGCCCAAGGAAGTACTACTTTGATCCCTGGTGGCATTTTCCATTCTGATTTCTGCTACTCACAATGAAATAGTACTGGGAAAAAAGCAAAGAGAATGTACTAGAGTCCCCTCTGTGAGGCACAAAGATGTGACTCCACCAGAAACGCCCATCTCCCTCTCCCTTCCATTTTCTCCTCTTGTACATGCCAGGATCTCACCCACAGCCTTGCAGCGCTGGTTAAAGGCTCTGCCATCGAGCTACTTTCCCCAGCCACACTATAAACACTTGTCACCGTGTGGTTCATCTATGGATTTTGTATGATCTGCAATGACATGAGCACTCAATTTGCAATCTCCTGAACCCCACAGCTCACCGGGATTGCTCAAGAGACACAATCTGGGAATAGACCTCAGCACTTTGCCAAGAGTAAACTGACTTCTCTCATTTTGCTCGGTCAGGTTGCATGGTATTTCATTTAAAGGCGACATTCTATTGCTGGAGGAAAGCATTGCCAAGAGAAAACATCATGTCAAATGTAAATCAATGTTTTGTTTTGTTTATTTTTTATTTTTAAAGACAATTAGGGCTGGAGAGATGGCTTAGTGGTTAAGGAGCTTGCCTACAAGCCAAAGGATCCAGGATCAATTCCCTACGACCCACGTAAGCTGGATGCACAAGATGGCACATGCATGTGGATTTCGTTTGCAATGGATGGATGCCCTGGCATGCCCACTCTCTCTCTCTCTCTCTCTCTTTCCCTCTCAAGTAAATAACTAAATATGCGTATTAAAAAATACAACTAACAATTATTCATGACCTCCACAATCTATTATATCGATGAATATTGTCACATTTTCTGAATAGCAGGATGCCTTTGTCAGGCAGTTGGCATAATTTGCAAGCTGTTAAGAATCATTTTCATGCTTGTAAAATAAGAATCAACCATAAGTCTTTTTAGAAGGCTGTATAATTATTTTTTTTAATGTGTTCACTTTTCTCCTAAAATAATTTTTAGCAATTGCCAGCTAGGTATATGTGTATTCTAAATTATACCCCTAGCTTACCACATGTCAACAGTTTTCCAGCTACATGAGAGTTTGTGAGATTTTGTTTTGCTTAAACTTTTTTTTTTGGGGGGGTGTTGTTTTTTGTTGTTCTATTGTTTTACTTATTTATTTTTTTTCCCTCAGGTAGAGTCTCGCTCCAGCTCAAGCTGAGCCGGAATTCACTCTGTAGTCTCAGGGTGGCCTCGAACTCATGGCGATCCTCCTACCTCTGCCATCTGAGTGTTGGGAATAAAGGCGTGCGCCACCACACCCGGCTTGAACTTTGATTTTTATGAATAGTGTTTGGTTCGGTTTTCTTTGCCCACTGTTACTTGATACTACACATGATCATCACAATAAGGTAGAGAAGAGATGACCCACTGTAATTTCAAACAGACCAGCATTTATCTGCAGTAGCAATAAATCAAAATGTGTAACCGGCTGGGCATGGTGGCACATGTTTTGAATACCTGCACTCGGGAGGCAGAGGTAGGAAGATTGTTGTGAGTTCAAAGCCACCCTGAGAATACACAGTGAATTCCAGGTCAGCTGAGCTACTGTGAGACCCTACCTCAAAAAACAAAACAAACAAACAAAACAATGTGTAACCTTACCATGTACCTAGGCTTACTGTCAGTGTGGAGGAGACAGCCACTGTGCTGGTTTGTATTGGATGCCCCCCATAAACTGTGCTTTGAATGCTTGGTTCCCAGATGATGGTGATATTAGCAGGGGGTGGAGCTTTGCTGGAGGAAGTGCCCCTCGTCAGTGCTGGGCTCACTTCCTGTCGCTGCTTGCCACCTAGTGGGGCAGAGGCAATGTCTGGCCTATGCTCATGCCATCTTTCCCCTGCCATCCTGGAGGAGCTTCCCTTCAAGACCGTAAGCCAAAAAAAACGAAACAAAACAAAAACATTTCTCCCATCAGCTTTTGCTCAGGGGCACTGTGCCAGCAACGAGAAGGGAGCTGCAATGGCATAAGTCCGTAGCTCAGGCAGTCCACAATCACAAAAGTTAAACAGTCAAAACAGGATCAACGGCCACGTGGCTGCAGAGGGGGCGGGATGAAGACGCCAGAGTTCAGGGAGAGAAACCACAGGCTGCCTGCTGAACGCAGGGCTGAGGCTGGGTACCGCGCCCGAGCGCACACAAGCAGACGTGCCAACAGTCTGAGCAGCGGAACACACTTGTCTACTCCGACTGGGATTCTAAAATACCAGAGTCTACTGCACATAAATTACACACATGAGGGGCTGAGGAAATGGCTTAGCGGTTAAGGCGTTTGCCTGCAAACCCTAAGGACCCTGGTATGATTCCCCCCAGGACCCACGTAAGCCAGACGCACAGGGGGATGATTGCATCTGGAGTTCGTTTGCAGTTGCTAGAGGCCCTAGTGCCCCCACTGAGGCCCTGGTGCACCCATTCTCCTCTCTCTCTCTCTCTCAAATAAATAAATAAAGTACATATAAAATAAAACGTGGTAACTTTGACAGACAATTCGGCATCTTCAAAATACATGTGCTCTATGACTCAGCAATTTCGTGCCAGGAATGCATTTTTCAATTCTGTATGTAGAATGTGTAATTTCCCACTGTAAAAGAGGGTGCTTACTGCTGCAATGTTATCTAACTTAACAACCAAGTGTTTTTAATGAAATAATTTCATAATCGCTTAGCTTCCCATTTTTTGGGGGGCGGGGTGTTATTTTTGAGGTAGGGTCTCACTGTAGCCCAAGCTGAACTGAAATTGCTCTCAGGGTGTGGCCTCGAACCCACTGTGATCGTCTTGCCTCCACCCCCTGGGTGCTAGGATTAAAGGCATGCACCACCACACCCTGCCTTAGATTCTCTTTCCTAGCCTAGGGTTAAGCATAACGTTTAACTATAATCGATGGTTATTTCTGGAAGACAGCTTGACCTGCACGGATCAGAGCACCAGCAAGCGAGCTCTTCCTCAACACATAAAAAACTGACCCACGCTGGGCACGGAGGTGCGCGCCTCAGGCTTGCGCTCCTGAACTCACACTGTGAGCTGAAGGTCAGCCAGGGCTACAGTGAGTAAGTTAATAACTAAATTCATTCATCAATCAACCAACCCATCCGCTCACTACAAACAACCTATTTTAAAACAAGTGAGGGCTGGAGAGATGGCTTAGCGGTAAAGGCGCTTGCCTGCAAAACCAAAGAGCCCACGTTCAATTCCCCAGGACCCACGTAAGGCAGATGCACAAGGTGGTGCGTGCGTCACGAGTTCGTTTGCAGTGGCTGGAGGCCCTGAGGTGCCCATTCTTTCTATCTGCCGCTCTCTCTCTCTCTTTCTCTCTCTGTCTCTCTCAAATAAATAAATAAAAAGAAAATATTAAAGACAACAAGTGACCAGACAGACGGCATTCTGTTCTCCAGGCTTCATGTCAGCTGACTGGCCTTCCTGGTACCTGAGTTCAAGAGAACGCAGAAGTCTGCAACTTGGCGTGATTTTCAGCATTTGCCCAAAACCCACAAAATCTACCCTGGCGTCTGCTAATTTTTCAGCTTCTGGATTCTAGACGAGAAGGTAAGGTAAAGACAGCACAAGTTTAATAACCACACATGAGGCGAAAGTGGAGGCCTTTTCATGATGAACACAGATCACAAAGGCCCCTGAGCAAAGGACGAACAGATCCTTAAGTGTGTGGCATAAATAATTTTTTAAAAATAAAATAACTGAGCTGGGCGTGGTGGCGCACGCCTTTAATCCCAGCACTTGGGAGGCGGAGGTAGGAGGATCACCGTGAGTTTGAAGCCACCCTGAGAATACAGAGTGAATTCCAGGTCAGCCTGGGCTAGAGTGAGACCCTACCTCGAAAAACCAAAAAATAAATAAACAAATAAATAAAGCAACTGTCACTTCAGAGCTAGGGATAGAACCGGCTCAGTTGGTCAAGTGCTTACCTTATAAGCACCCGTAGAGTCAGTCCCCAGAATGCATGTAAAAATGTGACCAGGTGCAGTGGTGCAGGCCTTTCACCCCAGCACTCGGAAGGCAGAGGTAGGAGGATCACCCTGAATTCAAGGCCACCCTGAGACTCCACAGTGAATTCCAGGTCAGCCCTGGCTAGAGGGAGACCCTACCTCAAAAATCCAAAAAATAAAAAATCAATGCCACATGGCATGTACTTATAATACCTGGGTAATGGCTGCTCAGAGATAAGCAGATCCCTCACTGCCCAGGCAGTCTAGACTAATTTGTGAGTTCCAGGCCACCGGGAGATCCTGTCTCAAGAGTGGATGGTGCCTGAATTATAAAACTTGAGGTTGTTAGCCAGGCGTGGTGGTGCACGCCTTTAATCCCAACACTCAGGAGGCAGAGGTAGGTGGATTACCATGAGTTCGAGGCCACCCTTGAAAGGATCCAGATGCACAAGGGGGCGCATGCATCTGGAGTTCGTTTGCAGTGGCTGGGGGTCCTGACACGCTCTCCTCTCTCTGTCCCTCTTTCTCTCTCTCAAATAAATAAATAAAATACATATAGTTTAAAAAAGCATATTGCTGAAGACTCCACATACTTGGGCTGCAAGGCCACTGAGAAATCCTGCTGGAACTGAGCTGATAACCTCCTCCATGTAGACCAGCTGACAGAAAGCTGGAAGAAGCCATTCTGCATGCAGTTCAATGGGAGAAAGAGAAATCACCAGTGAAAACACTCAACAGTGGACACTACAAGCCTTATATTTGGTCAGCCAGGCCAAATGAGCCAACAGGTGCAATGGTGGCACGTCTGTCATGGTGGAAACCAACTGCCCTCTAATTGGACCGGAGGCCCTCTCGATGGGAGGGAATATATCCCTGATACTGAAAACCTACAACAGGGGTAGTCATGAGTCCTAGGGGTATAATGTCTGCTGCTGTCTGGCTAAATGTTTATACTATGCTCAATATATTAATGCTACTCTCATTTTTGGTAGAGAACCTTCTCTTTTCAGATGGCAGTGACCTTGGGATGACTCAGAAGGCATCATGGTGCTGGAAAGAAGTGACAGAGGAGTGCTCAGCACTGCAATATCTCTATCACACCTTCCAAGGCTCAGGGTCCATTGAGGAAGAGGTGGCGGAAAGAATGTAAGAGCCGAAGGAAGGGTAGGACTGTTACAACGTGCTCCTCCAGACATAAAATGGCCTGGATATCCATGACCTCACAGTGCCTGACACTACCTACACAAGACCATCATAAGAGGAGGAAAAGATGATAACATCAAAATAAAAGAGACTGATTGAGAGGGGGAGAGGATATGATGGAGAGTGGAGTTTCAAAGGGGAAAGTGGGGGGAGGACATTACCATGGGATATTGTTTATAATCATGAAAGTTGTTAATAAAAAAAAATTGAAAAGAAAAAAAAAAGCAGAAGCCACAAAACAATAGCAAAACCCTAACTCTAAGTGTATCACACCAAGACTAGACAAGGTGATCATGGTGAATAAGGACAGTCATTCAGATGCCAGAAGACTGGGCAAGCTGCATGCTCACTGTTCCTGAGGTGTGATAATGGGGGGCCTGGAGAGAGCCATGGGGCACACTACTGCCAGTGCTCCAGAGGCTGAGGCAGGAGGACCACACGTTGCAGTCCAGCCTGGACTCCACAGCCACGCTTTAAGGAAAAGAAGGAAAGCAGCCGGGCGTGGTGGTGCATGCCTTTGATCCCAGCACTCAGGAGGCAGAGGTAGGAGGATCGCTGTGAGTTTGAGGCTGCCCTGAGACTCCATAGTGAATTCCAGATCAGCCTGAGTTAGAGCAAAACCCTACGTCGAAAAAAAAAAAAAAAAAAGAAGGAAATACAGATGGTCAATTAACATTCGAAAACACGTTCTCCATCCTTAGCCACGAAGGAAATGCAAATTCATACTAATGTGAGGTTTCATAGCGCACCTCTCAGAATGGCCATCATTGGGCAATCAGCAGCAATAAGTGCCGGCAAGGGTATGGGAAAAAAGAGGAGCCCTTTCCCACTGCTGGTGGGAACGGAAACTGGTCCAGCCTCTGTGGAAACTGGTGTGCAGGCTGCTGAGACAACCAAGAATAAATTTACCATATGACCCAGATAGACCCTCCTTGCAATATACCCTAAGGACCCTATACATCACCATAGAGGTACTTGCTCATTCACATTTCTTTTTTCTTGCTCTAGCTCAGGCTGACCTAGAATTCACCATGGAGTCTCAGGGTGGCCTCAAACTCAAGGCCATCCTCCTACCTCTGCCTCCCCAGTGCTGGGATTAAAGGAGTGCGCCACCACGCCCGGCTCATTCACATTTCTTGCTACTCTATTCACAATAGCTAGGATATGGAACCAGCCTGAACATCTATCAACTGACGAGCGGATAACGATGTGGTATGCATACACAATGGAGTTCTATTCAGCTACTGAAAACATTATCGGGGGGTGGGCTGGGGTGATGGCCTAGTGCTCAGGCACTTGCCTGCAAAGTCAAAGAACCCAAAAGTTCGATTCTCCAGGACCCACGTAAGCCAGAAGCACAAGGTGGCACATGCATCTGGAGTTCGTTTGTAGAGGCTGGAGGGCCTGATATGCCCATTCTTTCCCTCCCTCATTCTCTCCTCTCAAATAAATAAAAATAAAATATTAAGGCGAGAGAGATGGCTTAGCAGTTAAAGCGCTTGCCTGCAAAGCCAAAGGACCCAGCTTCGATTCCCCAGGACCCACTTAAGCCAGATGCACAAGGGGGCGCATGCGTCTGGATTTCGTCTGCAGTGGCTAGAATCCCTGGTGTACCCATTCTCTCCCCCACCCCCTTTGGCCTCTTTCTCTCAAATAAATAAATAATAACATAGGGGAATGAACTATGGGAATATTTCTTATGAGCCTTACAAATAAATTTTCCAAAATTACTGGTGTGAGATGCTAAATTCCTTACTTGAAACTTACCTTAAGTTAATTTTACAAGTATATGATCTACCCAAGTAACGTGACTAGGTTTCCTCCATCTTGGTGGACCTTTGGCCTGAGCAGCCCAGATTTCCTCAGTGGTCTGTTCAGACTCCTGACACCCAGAACAAGTGAACATGTGTAAGAAGTGCTGACCAGAGCCTTGAAGACACCGAGGCCGGTAACAAAGTGCCATAGTACTGCCACCAATCTGTTGGAGACAATGGGGTGCTCGGTGTGATTGTATTAGTGAACTGAGTGTGGATGCGTGCCGGATCAACGGAGTTCCACAGGTGATAGGCCTAAATCCCTTCCACTAACAAATGCCTGGCGATTATCCAAAGCCAAGAGTGCCTCACCTTTTAGGCTCAGGCCCTGCTCTACTTATTCATGTATTACTGGGTTTTGGCTGTTCAATAAAGATGCCACTGAGGGGGGCTGGAGAGATGGCTTAGAGGTTAAGCACTTGTCTGTGAAGCCTAAGGACCCCAGTTTGAGGCTTGATTCCCCAGGCCCACGTTAGCCAGATGCACAAAGGGGCGCACGCGTCTGGAGTTCGTTTGCAGTGGCTGGAGGCCCTGGCGCACCCACTCTCTCTCTCTCTGCCTCTTTCTTTCTCTGTCTATTGCTCTCAAAAAATAAATAAAAATAAAAAAATTTAAAGATACCACTAAGAACCTACATACAGAAAGCTAGAGTAGCTGTGGGCTCAAGAGATGGCTTGGTGATTAAGGCACTTGCCTGCAAAGCCTAAGGACCCAGGTTCGGTTCTCCAGCTCCCACATTAGCCAGATGCACATCATGGTGCATGCATCTGGAGTTTGTCTCTGTCTCCCTCTCCCTCTGTATCTAGTAAATGAAGATGTTTTTTTTTTTTTTTTTTTTTAAAAATGTTTTAAAAAGAAAGCTAGAGCCATGGTAAGATCAGAGCAGCAGATGGCGTAGGTTCACCTTTAGTTCGGACAAAATTTCAAGCCTCAGTTTTTTTCCTCAGGCTGCTGTTAGAGACACCTACCCAAGACACCCTTGGGCAAGACCCTAAGAGTTACTTCTCAGGCTCTATTGCTAGAGGCAATCTGCCCACTATTTCAGGGCTGTGCCCCCCAAATAGGGCATACACACATAAGTACACATAAGGGTACCCAAAGTTCTCCTCTGGCCTCTGAACCCATACGCACAATGTATACACATGCACGCATGCAAACCCTACATCATATGTACTCTACACACATGCAAAAACAATTTAAAAAATAAAAATAAAAAGAACGAGGTATGGAACTGGGGGGAAATCCTGACATTGACCACTGGCCTCTGCACACATGTGTGCCCACAGACATCGTGAACACATATGCACACGTTACACATACGACAAAGAGGAAAAAACACAGCCACACAGCTCAGAAGTGTGAAGTCTGGGGCTAGGGAGAGAGATGGCTCAATGGATGAGGCGCTCAACATGCGAGAATGAGGACCTAGCCGGGCGTGGTGGCACACGCCTTTAATCCCAGCACTTGGGAGGCAGAGGTAGGAGGATCACCGTGAATTTGAGGCTACCCTGAGACTACATAGCAAATTCCAGGTTAGCCTGGGCTAGAGTGAGACCTTATTTCAGGGGAAAATAAAAATAAAAGTAGCATGAAACAAGGAGATTGCATTTGCACACGCAGATGTGAAATCACAAATCAACAGGCAGTCATGAAAATGATTCCCTCTACTTAGGCTTCTAAAATCGGAAGTGATCATTACTTTTAAGCTGCACCCTGTAAATTCTTCCATGAGGGTAAGAATAACAAGTTTCAAGACACAGATTTCCATAAGACTTAGAACCCAAGACACACGTACCTTCTAAGAGCATTTCTGGAATGTCCGCTTGGTATCTAGGGCCCACCCTGATTTCACCTTTGTCAGCTAATAATGTTTTCATGGAGGGATCATAGACTAAAGAATAGAAAAAGGCATCCTGGAGAAAAAAAAAAAAAAGAGAGAGAAAGAGAGAGAGAAAAGACACCTTGATAAGCTCAATTCTACTTTTTACAAAGTAATAAAATCAATTCAAAGTAAATAAAATTTCATTTCAGTGAATAAATTCATAAATCTTTCAGCACATGATGTTACTCTCATCATGCACAATAGCGTAATTTTTATTTATTTATTTATTTTTTTTTGGTTTTTCGAAGTAGGGTTTCTGTAAAAATTTTTAAAAAGCCGAAAGAAATAGCTTTAAATAGTTGATCATGTTTTACCATTTGTTTTAATCTAACAGAAAACCATTGCTCTAACACAGGAGTTATGAAAAGCTAACAAAGCTGGCCAAGGCACACACCTGTCATCACAACACTGGAAATGCAAAGTGGGGCATCTTGAATTTGAAGCTAGCCTACTACACCCTATCTCAAAAACAAAAAGAAGCTGGGCGTGGTGGCACACACCTTTAATCCCAGCACTTGGGAGGCAGAGGTAGAAGGATCGCTCTGAGTTTGAGGCTACCCTCAGACTACATAGTGGATTACAGGTCAGCCTGAGCTAGAGTGAGACCCTACCTCGAAACCCTCCAAAAAAGAATCTACATTTGATTCAAAATACTAAACAGCATAGATAGATATTGACTAAATTATACAATAGTTGAACTTATGTGTGATTTATTCATCATCATATTAAAAAAAACAACTAGGGGCCGGAGAGGTTGCTCAGTGGTCAAGGTGCTTGCTTGCAAAGCCTAAGGACCCAGAGGTTTAAGTCCCCAAGATCCATGTAAGCCAGGTGCACAAGGTGGCACATGCAACTAGAGTTCATTTGCAGCAGCTGGAGGCCCTGGAGGGCGCTGTCTCTTTTTCTCTCTTGCTGCCTCTCTCCCTCAAGTAAATAAATAAAAATTTAAAACATAAATTAAAAAAAAAAAAACTAGGGGCTGGAGAGATGGCTTAGCAATTAAGGCACTTGCCTGCAAAGCCTGAGGTCCCAGGTTCGATTCCCCAGAACCTACATAATCCAGATGCACAAGGAGGCACATGCATCTGGAGTTCATCTGCACTGGCTGGAGGCCCTGGCATGCCCATTCTCTCTCTCTCATAAATAAATAAAATACTTAAAAGAAAAAAAAAAAAAACTTCTTAGAGCTGGAGAGATGGTTCAGCAGTTAAGACACTTGCCCATAAACCCTAACAACCAGGGTTCAATTCTCCAGTCCCCATGGAAAGCCAGATGCACAGAGTGATGCATACATCTGGAGTTTGTTTGAAATGAATGGAAGTCATAGCACACCCATTCTTACTCTCTCCTTTCTCTCTCTGCTTGCAAATAAATAAATAATAATAAAATTTAAGGGCTGGAGAGATGGCTTAGTGGTTAAGCCCTTGCCTGTGAAACCTAAGGAACCCCAGTTCAAGGCTCGATTCCCCAGGACCCACGTAAGCCAGATGCACAAGGTGGTGCATGCATCTGGAGTTTGTTTGCAGTGGCTGCAGGCCCTGGCGTGCCCATTCTCTCTCTCTCTCTCTCTGCCTCTTTCTCTCTCTGTTGCTGTCAAGTAAATAAATAAAAATAAACAAAAAAAATTTTTAAATATTTTTTAAAAACAAGCTAAGGGCTAGAGAGATAGCTGAGCAGTTAAAGAAGCCTAAGGATTGATTCCCCAGTACCCACGTAAGCCAGATGCACATGCATCTGAAATTCATTGGCTAATTAGCCAAGTGTGGTGGCACATGCCTTTAATCCCAGCACTTGGGAGGCAGAGGCAGGAGGATTACCGTGAGTTCGAGGGCCACCCTGAGATTTTAAATGTTAATTATAATTCTACAATTCTCTCTCTCTCTCTCTTTTTTACTATTTTTATTTATTTATTTATTTATTTGACAGAGAAAGAGAATGGACACACCAAGGCCTCCAGCCACTGCAAACAAACTCCAGATGCATATGGCCCCTTGTGCATCTGGCTAACGTGTGTCCTGGGGAATCGAACCTGGGTCCTTTGGCTTTGCAGGCAAACGCCTTAACCACTAAGCCATCCCTCCAGGCTCTTGTTTTTTTTTTTTTCAAGGTAGGGTCTTGCTTTAGCCCAGGCTGATCTGGAATTTACTATGTGGTCTCAGAGTGGTACTGGACTCGTGGGGATTCTCCTACCTCTGCCTCCTGAGTGCTGGGATTAAAGGGGTGGGCCAACTTGAAGCATAGATGTGTGTATAATGATAGATGTATAAATATAGCTAAATGCAGCCTATATATCAGGCCTCCCAATGGTTCCTTAAGAACTCAAGTGCTTGGGCTAGGGGGAGATGGCTCAGCAGTTAGAGATGCTTACCTCCAGAGCCTGCAGGAAGCTGGGGTTCAATTCCCCAGCACCCACGTATACAAAGTCAGATACACAAGGTAGCACATGAGTCGAGTTTGCAGCAGCAAGAAGCCCTAGTGTTTGCTTGTTCTCTCTCTCTCTCTCTTTCCAGAAATGAACGAATAAATAAGTCAATCAATAAATAAACTCAAGTGCCCTAGAATTACTGAGCCTACAGCCAGGCATGGTGGCGCACACCCGTAATCCCAGTACTCAGACGGCAGAGGTAGGAAGATCGCCGTGAGTTCAAGGCCACCCTGAGATTACATAGCCAATTCCAGGTCAGCCTGGGCTACAGTGAGACTCTACCTCAAAAAACCAAAATAGACAATAAAAACAAAAATAGAATTACTGAGCCTAACGTACACAATGGCCTGCTGACCGGTGCATTGCTGGCTCATTGAGCAGAGCCACTGTAGTAAGAGCCAGCAAAATCCCGTCTTCTCCTCCTATTACAGCCCAGGGATCTTCCAACTCCATGACTTTTAATCTGACCCTAAGAGGCCTGTCTCCACCACCTATGTATATCACCAAAGCTAACCAAAAAAGTTAGTAAGAGGCATCTGTCAGAATGTAAGGCTCTTGTTAAGCTCTCACATTCTCTGATGCAAAGAGGGAAAAAAAATAAGCTGAGCCGAGCATGGTGGCGCACTCCTTTAATCCCAGCACTCAGGAAGCCAAGGTAGGAGGATCGCCCTGAGTTCAAGGCCACCCTGAGACTATGTAGTGAGAATTCCAGGTCAGCCTGGGCTAGAGCAAGACTCTACCTCAGAAAAAAAGAAAGAAAGAAAAAGGAAAAAAAAAAATCTATTCAATTCATGGTGAACTTCTCTGTATTTTAAACCTGGACTGCTATCTGTCTGTCTGTCTGGAGAAAAGGTCAAGTACAGACAGGGCTGGGGAAGATGGCTTAATGGTTAAAGGCACTAGCTTGCAAAGCCTGCCAGCCTGGGTTCAATTCCCAAGGCAGCCCCCAAAAGCCAGTCACAAAAAGTCGCACAAGTGTCTGGTGTTTGTTTGCAGTGACAAGAGGTCCTGTTTTATTTTACTTTTCTATTAAAATATTTCTATCTTTATTTGAGAGAGCAAGAAAGAGAGAGGCAGACAGAGGACAGAATGGGCGCACCAGGGCCTCCAGCCACTGTAAATGAACTCCAGACGCGTGACCACCTTGTGCATCCAGCCTTCGTGAGTACCAGGGAACTGAACCTGGGTCCTTAGGCTTTGCAGGCAAGCACCTTCACTGCTAAGTCATCTTCTCCAGCCCCCCCCCTTTTTTTTTCTTTAAGTAGCAACAGCTGGGCACAGTACCTCATACCTTTAATCCTAGCACTCATGAGGCTGAGGTAGATGATCACCATCAGTTCAAGGCCAACCAGGGCAGCACAGAAAGTTCTAAGTCAGCCTTGGCCTACAGTGAGACCCTACCTAAAAAAATAAAAATAAAAACTAAATAAATAAAAAGGGAAGCCAGGTGTGGTGGCGCATGCTTTTAGTTCCAGCACTTGGGAGGCAGAGGTAGGATTGCCATGAGTTCAAGCTCACCCTGAGAATACACAGGGAGTTCCAGGTCAGCCTGGGCTACAATGAGACTCTACCTCAGGGAAGAAAAAAAAAGTTCAAGGTTATCTGCAGCTATATAATATGTTTGAAGCCAGCTTGGGATATATGAAATATTATCCCAAAAAAGCAACAGAGATCATGATAGAGAGCTGGAGAGATGGCTTAGTACTTAAGGTGCTTGCCGGAAAAAAACAAAGGACCTCGGTTCGATTTCCCAGGGCCTACATAAGATAAATAATTTTTAAAAGTCTGATGTAAATATTTGTGGCACTGTTCAGAAATCTCAATGTTGTGTCTGAACTGCATTTTTTTCTCAATTTTTATTAACATTTTCCATGATTACAAAAAATATCCCATGGTAATACCCTCCCTCCCCCCTCCTGGACTGCATATTTTATTTCCATGATGCAGAGTGGCGATCTGAATACTCCGTAAGGGCCCAGGGAAAGTAACAGAGGAAGCAGTGTCATGAATACTGCTCTTACTGATCACCTGACAGCCAGCCCCAGGGTGATGGGGACAGATACTTAGAATAATCAAAACCTATGCATGGGCTGGAGACGTGGCTTACCGGTTACAGTGCTTGCCTATGAACCTCTGAGCCACCTCTCCAGCTGTGGTGGTTTGGACAGATGGCCCCCAATATATTCAGTGTTTTATTAGCTTGTAGTTTGCATCTGCAGCCACCTGGCTAGAGGCGGTGTCACTGGGTGGATCTTAAGGTGTGGTGGTGGGTTTGAGATTTCAATCAAGTATGCCTGGCTAGAGTTCCTGAAGTGTGCTGTGCTGTATGGCTTTTTCCTTTTTTTTTTTTTTTTAATTTGAGAGTGACAGACAGAGAGAAAGAGAGAATGGGCACACCAAGGCCTCCAGCCACTACAAAGGAACTCCAGACCCATGCGCTCCCCTGTGCATCTGGCTACCGTGGGTCCTGTGGAATTGAGCCTCAAACCGGGGTCCTTAGGCTTCACAGGCAAGCGCTTGACTGCTTTTGGCTTTTGCTTCTCTGTGTGTATTTGGTCCTGTGAAAGCAGGCCAGCTTCTTCTGCCATCATGGACCTTCCCCTGGATCTGTAAGCTTCATTAAATCCCTTCCTCCATTAACTGTGCCTGGTCTGGAAGCTCATCTCAGAGAACCTGAAGCTGTCTGCTTTTTTTTTTTTTTTTTTAAATCAAGCTTTTCTATGAACAGTAGCTCTCTAGTGAACTGTATCCTAATTTTCCTGTTTTCTTAATTGTAAGTGTTGAAACATCACTAAAGAATAATAATGGTCGGGGTGGCACAGGCCTTTAATGTCAGCGCTCCAAAGGCCAGCCTGGGGCTACAGAGTGGTTCCAGGTCAGCCAGTACTAGGGTAAAACAAAAACAAAAACCAACAAGAAGGATAATTAAAAGAGGGAGAAAGGGAAGAAGGGAGGGAGGGATGGCAAAGCCATGTATTAAATCAAAGTAGGAACACTTACTAACTTTTACTTCAACCAGGAAAATGAAATTACCCAGAAACAGTTTCATCACTACACTTTTCAATTTTTGTTAAAGTGGTTCAGTGGTTAGTACACAGCAATATAAATTCCAAGGTGTGAGCTTCACAAGAAATAATGTGGAGAAAACACAAAACAGAGCCGGGCATGGTGGCGCTCGCCTTGAATCCCAGCGCTCGGGAGGCAGAGGTAAGATGATTGCCATGAGTTCGAGGCCACCCTGAGACTACACAGTGAATTCCATCCAGGTCAGCCTGGGCTAGAGTGAGACACTACCTCGAAAAACCAAAACCAAAACCAAAACAAAAACCCAAAATACACAGAATAGGAATTAACCATAAATTACCTCTTTTTCAAGATATGACAACACTGACTCTGTTTCATTCAGTAGGGCCACACTGCATTTTCCCCTGTTGAAAGAGAAAAAACATAAAAAAGTACATATGACAGCCATCACCTTCCTCAGGAATAGTTAAACTATGGGAGTAGGATTTAAAGCTGCTTGAGGGAGATACTTAAGCACACATATTTGTACTGTCTAGACCTCCTTTTCAATACAGGCCTTGGATAATCTGTACCATTTGTCTTTCTAAGCATTTATATAGGGCCAGCCCGTGGGAGAAATTGTGCTAGGCAGGAAATCCTTTATAACATACAACTTTTTACAGGCATTTCCTAGTTATTTAATGAAAACGCAGAGTACAGTCAAATCCTCACATTATCAAGCTACAAATAGGTACTAGGAAGAAACTATGCCAAAGATCTCCTGGGTTGTAGAGATGGCTCAGAGGTTAAGGCTCTTGTATGCAAAGCCTAACGACCAAAGTTCAATTCCCCAGTACCCTCGTAAAGCCTGAAACACAAAGTGGCATGTGAGTCCGGAGTTCGTTTGCAGTTGCTGGAGGCTCTGGCACACCCATTCGCTCTGCCTGTTTCTCTTTTATCTCTCTCTGCTTGCAAAAATACGGTTTTGCTGGGCGTGGTGCTGCACGCCTTTAATCCCAGCACTCAGGAGGCAGAGGTAGGAGGATTGCCATGAGTTCGAAGCCACCCTGAGGCTCCATAGAGAATTCCAGGTCAGCCTGGGCTAGAGTGAGAATCTACCTCAAAAAACAAAACAAAACAAATAAAAAAAGGTTTAGCAGACCCTATTGCTGAAGACTCCACATACTTGGGCTGCAAGGCCACTGAGAAATCCTGCTGGAACTGAGCTGATAACCTCCTCCATGTAGACCAGCTGACAGAAAGCTGGAAGAAGCCATTCTGCACTCAGTTCAATGGGAGAGAGAGAAATCACCAGTGAAGATACTCAACAGTGGATACTGTAAGCCTTATATTTGGCCAGCCAGGCCAAATGAGCCAATGGGTGCAATAGTGGCACGTCTGTCATGGTGAAAACCAACTGCTCTCTAATTGGACTGGAGGCCTGCTCCATGGGGGGAGTACATCCCTGATACTGAAAACTTAAAACAGGGGTGTTCATGAGCCCTAGGTGGGTAACATCTGCTGCTGTCTGGCTAAATGTATATACTATGCTCATCAAACTGCCCAGTAAGCACTTCTATTAATGTTCATACCATTATACTAATGCTACTCTCACTTTTGGTTAGAGGAGCTTCTCTTTTCAGATGGCAGTGACCTTGGGATGACTCAGAAGGTATCATGGTGCTGGAAAGAAGTGACTGAGGAGTGCTCAGCACTGCAGTATCTCTATCACACCTTCCAAGGATCAGGGTCCATTGAGGAAGAGGTGGTGGAAAGAATGTAAGAGCCAAAGGAAGGATAGGACTCCTTACAATGTGCTTCCCTCAGACACAAAATGGCCTGGATATCCATGACCTCACAGTGTCTGACACTACCTACACAAGATCACCATAATAGGAGGAAAAGATCATGACATCAAAATAAAAAAGTCTAATTGAGAGGGGGAAGGGATATGATGGAGAATGGAGTTTCAAAGGGGAAAGTAGGGGGAGGGAGGGCATTACCATGGCATATTGTTTATAATCATGGAAGTTCTTAATAAAAAAATTGAAAAAAAATATGGCTTAGCAGTTAAAGAGCATGCCTGTGAAGACTAATGACTCAGGTTCGATTCTCCAAGTCCCATGTCAGCCATATGCACATGGTGGTGCATGCGTCTGGAGTTCATTTGCAATGGCTAGAGGCCCTGGCGTGCCCATTATCGCTCTCTCTCTCTCTGTCCTTAATAAATAAAAATAAAATCCCAAATATATATATATATATATATATATATATATATATATATATATATATATACATATATACACACACACACACACACACACACACACACACACACACACATATATTTCAGCTGTGTGCGTGGCACTCCCAGCACTCGGGAGGCAGAGGTAGGAGGATCAATGTTAGTTCAAGGCCACCCTGAGACTACATAGTTAATCATCCTGAGTTACAGTGAGATCCTATCCCCCCCAAAAAAAACAAAAAGCATGGGCTGGAGGGATGGATAGTGGTTAAGGCGTTTGTCTGAAAAGTCAAAAGACCCAGGTTCAATTACCCAGGACCTACATCAGCCAGATGTACAAGGGGGCACACATGTCTGGAGTTCATTTGCAATGGGTGGAGGCCCATTCTGTCTGTCTGTCTGTCTGTCTGTCTGTCTGTCTGTCTCTCTCTCTCTCCTTCTGTCAAATAAATAAACAAGTAATAAAAACAAACAAAAAGTATATATATATTTAAAAATAGTATATGCAGAAAACATTGGAAGGTGTTAAAAATGGTTACAAGATGGGAAACAAGTAGATAAATGACCTTTTTGGATATTATAACACACACACACACACACACACACACACACACACACACACGTACATAAATTTCATTTTTCAATACAAAGCAAAATTAAAACAAAAGAAGGAGGCTGGGGATGTAGCTCTGTAGCTCAGGTGGTGTAGTGCTTGCCTGGCCTTCAGGAGGCTCAGGAAGGAGGACTAGAAATTCAAGGACATTCTCTGACACACAAAGGGCCAGAGTATAGCTTCCAATGCACAATACCTTGACAAAAGAACAGAAAGGAGCTGGGGGTGGTGATGCATGCTTTTAATCCCAGCACTCAGGAGGCAAAGGTAGGAGGATCTCCATGAGTTCGAGGCCAGCCTGAGACTGCATAGTAAATTCCAGGTCACCCTGGGCTACAGGTGAGGCCCTACCTTGAAAAACCAGAAAGAAAGGAGGGAGGGAGGGAAGGAAGGAAGAAAGAAAGAAAGGGGCTGGAAGGATGGCTTGGTGATTAAGGCATTTGCCTGCAAAGCCAAAGGACCCAGGTTTGATTCTCCAGGACCCATGATAGCCAGATACACAAGAGGATGCACGCATCTGGAGTTCATTTACAGTAGCTGGAGGCCCTGTTGTACCCATTCTTTCTCTCTCTCTGCCTCTTTCTCTCTGTCAAATAAATAAAAATAGAATTTAAAAAGTTTAAAAAAAAGATTAAATTTCTGTCATTACTATTGTCTTAACAGATGTTAAACAAAAAGGAAAAGGTAATCAGCTTGAGTGGAATAAAAAGCTAAGAAGTTAAAGTTTGGACTTAACATCAATGGATTTGGTGTAGAAAAGGAATAGAAAGCAGTGCTTTGGGAAGTCTCTCTGTCTCTCTCTCAAAAATAAAATACTAAAAAAGGGGGTGCTGGAGGGATCGCTTAGTGGTTAAGGCGTTTGCCTGCAAAGCCAAAGGACCCAGGTTCGATTCCCCAGGTCCAACATTAGCCAGATGCACAAGGGGGCGCAAGCACCTGGAGTTCGTTTGCAGTGGCTGTAAGCCCTGGTGCGCCCATTCTCTCTCTCTCTCTCTCCCCCTCTCCCTCTTTCTCTGTCAAATAAATAAATAAAAATAATTTTTTTTTTCAAAAAGGAGGGCTACAAAGTTGCCAAGACAAGACACATCCCCCAGTGGCTTTTCAACACCTAGCAATAATGACATCATACCATGAATCTATCAATGTATTAATCCATGATACAGAGCCCTCAAAAGCCCATCTGATGGCAACTACACCCCCAATACACAAACTGTGAGGAACGCTAAAGAAATCATTTCAGGGCTGGAGAGATAGCTTAGCAGGTAAGCGCTTGCCTGTGAAGCCTAAGGACCCCGGTTCGAGGCTCGGTTCCCCAGGTCCCACGTTAGCCAGATGCACAAGGGGGGCGCACGCGTCTGGAGTTCGTTTGCCGTGGCTGGAGGCCCTGGGGCGTCCATTCTCTCTCTTTCTCTATTTGTCTCTCTGTCTGTCGCTCTCAAAGTAATAAATAAAAATAAGCAAAAAAAAAATTAAAAAGAAATCATTTCAGCCAGGCGTGGTGGTGCCCACCTTTAATACCACCACCCCCCCCCAAAAAGAAAGCTAGACAGTGACAGTGACAGAGAGATATCATGTCAAAGTAAAATTAGTATGAACAAAGTATTCAAAGAGCTTGCTAGGAGGAGTGGACCGACTGCAATGATGGAATGCCTGCTTGGCATGCGTGAGGTCCTTAGATACAGGGAAAGGAGAGAGGGAGGAAGAGAAACATGTAGACTCCAGTTTCAACTGATGTGAGGTTTTTGTTTTCTACTTACTGTATTTTCCTAAAATCCTCCTTACATTAACAATCCTAAAAGGCTTAATTAAGCACACTAAGTAGCGTCCTCATGCTAAAATGATTTCTTAAATCACACTACTTACAAGCACTAATAGTACCCTTTTGGATAATTCAAATTTTATTTACAGATTACTGGGAAAATTGTAAATATCTATTTTCTTAAAATAAAAATATATTGGCATAATAAAATGTGCTAATAAAATATGCGAGAAGAAAATTATTTATTTATTAGAGGTTTTTTTATTTTTATTTTTGTTGTTGTTCTTTGTTTTTCGAGGTAGGGTCTCACTCTAGCCCAGGCTGACCTGGAACTCATTATGTAGTCTCAGGGTGGCCTTGAACTCTCAGCAATCCTCCTACCTCTGCCTCCTGAGTGCTGGGATTAAAGGTGTGCACCACCATGCCTGGCAAGCTTTTATTTTAAATAAGCTCCTTTATAACACAAGACCAACACAATAGGAGGAAAAGACCATGATATCAAAATAAAAGAGAGACTGATTGAGATGGGGAGGGGATATGATGGAGAATGGAGTTTCAAAGGGGAAAGGGGGGGGAGGGTATTATCATGGAATATTTTTTATAATCATGGAAGTTGTTAAGAAGAAAGTTGAAAAAAATAAGCTATTTTACTTTAAATTTTTTTAACATGCAGAAAATAGCATTTTGTAATACAGATGTTTGAAATATGTACCCATGTGTTAGAAAAAGATCTACGAAGTGTTAGTGGCAGTTAAAGGTACTGCTCGATTATTACTGAGGAAGGGAAGATTACCCAAAAAGTTATCAGCAATGCTCTTCTCTTCTTTTTTTTTTAAACTATTTTATTTATTTATTTATTTGAGAGAGAGAAACAGGCAGAGTGAAACAGAGAATAGGCATGCCATGGCCTTCAGCCACTACCAACGAACTTCAGGCGCATATGCCCCCCTTGTGCACCTAGCTTACGTGGGTCCTGGGGAATTGAACTGGGGTCCTTAGGCTTCACAGGCAAAAAACGCCTTAACCGCTAAGCCATTTCCCCATTCCCAGCAATGCTCTTTTCATTAGGATCAGCCATGCTCCCAGGCAAAAGAGACCAACTGTAAGTATTTATCACTGATGGCCAAATGTGCAAATTCTTCAGCAATATCTTTCCCCTTATACAGATATATTCTCAATTCAGGAAAATTAGAACTATGTAAAAAAGCCTCAAGGAAAAAGCCGCTTCTATACTGAAGGCTATTATTTTGTTGGTTTGCTTTAAGGCAGGGTCTGATGTCACCCAGACTAGCCTCTAAGTCACTGTACAGCTAAGGATGACCTTGATCTGATCCTCCTGCCTTCAAGCTCCCAAATACGGGGACGGGAGGAATACACCACTACGTGCAGCTAAAGCAGTTCTGCAGTGAATATCCGTGTATGCCGCTGGAGGTTAGTTCGGGGCTAGCCCACTCCCTTCCCACAGGCCCACGTATTGAAGCTGTAGTCTCTCCACCTTGACATCACTGGAAGCTGGTAGGAATGTCGACAGGTGGCGGCCTCCTGAGAGGAGTTAAGGTCAGTAGGGAAGTGCTCTCAAAGGGGACTGTGGTACCCCAGTCTTTTCCATACACCCCAGCCACGAGGTGGGCTGGCTTGGCAGTGTTGTCCTATCACAGGAGTGAAAGTCATACAGCAAACTGCTCATGGACTGACTGACGCCTCTGAAACCATGAGCCAAAGTAAAGCTCACCAACTCTAAGTTGATTTGAACAGTGGAGCTGGTATAAGAAAGCTGGGTCGGGCAGAAGGGATGGCTTAGCAGTTAAGGAGCTTGCCCGTGAACCCAAAGGACCTCGGTTCGATTCCCCAGGGCCCATGTAAGCCAGGTGCACAAGGTGGCACATGCATCTGGAGTTCGTTTGCACTGGTTGGAAGCTCTGGCATGCCCATTCTCTCTCTTAAATAAATGATATATGGATGGATGGATAGATAGATAGATAGATACATAGATAGATAGATAGATATAGATATATATAGATATATAAAGAAAACTGGGTTAAGCCGGGCGTGGTAGTGCACGCCTTTAATCCCAGCACTCAGGAGGCAGAGGTAAAAGGATCATTGTAAGTTCAAGGCCACCCTGAGACTACATAGTGAATTCCAGGTCAGCCTGGGCTACAGTGAAACTCCCCCCAAAAAGAAAGGAAGGAAGGAAGGCAGTTGGGTCAGTAATATGACACAATGTGGTTCTGAAGACTTCAGAACTGGCTCACGGAAGAAGTATAGAAAAGTTTGGAGGAACAGAAGAAAGGATGTCTCGCATCCTACATGCAATGCTTCAAAGTGACTCTGGGGGTGGAGTGGAATGAAAAGACCTGAAGCTTAGAGGAATCTGGGCAGTAAAGGCCTGGTTGCCTTACTTCCAGTGGAAATGAGAACTCAGGCTGGAGAGGTGGCTTAGCAGTTAAGGCGTCTGCCTACAAAGCCTAAGGACCCAGGTTCGATTCCCCAGTACCCATGCCAGACAGATGCACAAGGGGACACTCACATCTGGAGTTTGTATGCAGTGGCTGGAGGCCCTGGCACGCCCATCCCCCCTCAAATAAATTTTTAAAAATGTATTTAAAAAAAAAAAGGAAAGAGCTGGGTGTGGTGGCATACACCTTTAATCCCAGCACTCGGGAAGCAGAAGTAAGAGGATCACCATGAGTTCAAGGCCACCCTGAGATGACAAAGTTAATTCCAGATCAGCCTGGACCAGAGTGAGACCCTACCTCGGAAAAAAAAAAAAAAAAAAAGAAAGAAAGAAAAGAAAAGAAGGAAAGGAAGAAATGAGAACTCCTTTGGAAAGTGAACTAGAAATCATGCATGTCAACCATAGTGAAGGATTGCCTATATTTTGTCCACATCCTGAAATATGCAATGGTGACTTTATGAATTTTTTTTCCTATTTACTTATTTGAGAGAAAGAGGCAGATAGAGAATGGGCGCACCAGGGCCTCCAGCCACTGCAAACAAACTCCAGACGCGTGCGCCTCCTTGTGTGTCTGGGTTACGTGGGTCCTGGAGAGTTGAACTGGAGTCCTAGGCTTCACAGGCAAACGTTTAAACCACTACGTCACTTCCACATCCCCTGATTGGCTCAAATAAACAAGATCAAAATATTAAAAAAAAAAAAAAAAAAGTAAAACTGGCAGTTAGCCATCCCACAGTTCCCACATTGCCTGTTCACTCACTCTCCTTATCCCTACCCCTCCCTAGTTGGCTGCTATTTTAAAGTTTGCCCTTCCCCAACTTTGGATTTTTATCTTATTTAATTAATTATTTAATTTTTTCCTTTTAATAGCTTTTTTTAACCTTTTGTTTGTTTATTTTTATTTATTTATGTGAGAATGACAGACAGAGAGAAGGAGGCAGAGAGAGAGAAAGAGAATGGGCGCACCAGGGCCTCCAGCCACTGCAAATGAACACCAGACGCGTGCGCCCCCTTGTGCATCTGGCCTACGTGGGTCCTGGGGCATGGAACCGGGTCCTTAGGCTTCACAGGCAAATGCATTAACCGCTAAGCCATTTCCACAGCCCATAATGATGAATTTTTCTTTCTAAAGCTTATCGCAGTTTATTCTCTGTGTAGAGGGATTAGACAAATATTATATATATTATATTACTAAAAAAGACCCTGAAAGAGGAGGATGAGCACTGTCAAAGTCACACAATATGATGGTCATGTCCTTAAACAAGAGTCAGGTCCACTAGTATGGATATAATGGGTTTCTCCCCCACCATTCACACCTTACAAAACAAGCTTGGAGAACAATTAATCAGGTCCAAAACCTCTCACCGTAGGTCACTTGGAAACCAATAATCAGAAGGTACTTCAGGGAATGCTTTTAAGACACACTGAAGCCTACCTTCAAAGGCTCTGGTCCAGATCTCTGGGTTGGCAAGAAGGGAAGAATTAGCTCTTTTTAATTATGACTCACTAGCTACACTAGACGCTGAGAAAAAGCTTGATCGTTACAAGTAGCAAATGCTATAATTAGCAGCTTTTTAAAAAGCCAGGCTTTATCAGAGAAGAAAAAAATTTTATAATTATTGAAGGTACAACTGTCTAGAAACACGTTCACAATACTAGTTTATATAATAGCATATGTCTGATTCCTAGGAGGCACTGAAGGGAAATGGAGATTCTTTTAGACATAGTTTTATGAAGTATAAAATGCCTAAATAGCCACCAAATAAATACATGTATGATTACATAAAGAAGCAAATGGAAATGTGAGAGATAAGAAATATAATGGAATAAAAGTATATAGGTTGTTAAATCTCAAAAAAAAAAAAAAAAGAAAGAAAGAAAGAAAAAGAGCATGTTTTATCCTTGGGAGATGTGGAAAAAAAACTAATGTTTGATTAGTCATACCAAGGACTTGTCTGTACACTTGAGTAGCAATTGCCCAGTTAAGAAGTTACTACCAAGGTCAGCGTGAACTAGAGTGAGACCCTACCTCAAAAAAAGAAGAAAAAGGGCTGGAGAGATGGCTTAGCGGTTAAGCGCTTGCCTGTGAAGCCTAAGGACCCCGGTTCGAGGCTCGGTTCCCCAGGTCCCATGTTAGCCAGATGCACAAGGGGGCGCACGCGTCTGGAGTTCCTTTGCAGTGGCTGGAGCCCTGGCGCGCCCATCCTGTCTCTTTCTCTCTCTCTCTCTCTCTGCCTCTTGCTCTCTCAAGTAAATAAATAAAAATGAACAAAAAATTTTAAAAAAAAGAAGAAAAAAAGTTAATACCAAACAACTAGCACAGTGACATTATCTTTTAGTATAACAATATAGTTTGTGAGCTGGAGAGGTGGCTTAGCAGTTAAGGCGCATGCCTGTGAAGCCTGCGAACTCATGTTTGAATCTCCAGGTCCCACGTGAACCAGACGCACAGCGATGCAAGTGCGCATTGTTGTACATGCACCACAAGGGGGCGCATGTGTCTGGACTTTGCAGTGGCTGAAGGCCTTGGTGTGCCCATTCTCTCTCTCTGCCTCTTTCTCAAAATAAATAAATAAATAAATCTCACTAATATAGATTTGTATGCTTGTATAGCTTTTACATTAGATCTCCATTTGACTTCAGTCTATATGGAAGAATTACGTGATATAAAGACCCCACCTCTCATGAAGCTACTGGGTAGCTTTCATTGTTTAGCACTTACAGTGGTATATGAACTATTAATACTGTCTATGTGCAACTATGAGACCATATGTACAATTTCTGAAAAATGCAGTTCTCAGTGTGGGAAGGCCTGGACAAATTACGTAATCGTTGTGCGCTTGGTCACCTACTCTGTGAAGTAAAGGTAACACATCTACTTTGTAGGGTTGACTGTGAGGTTTAAGTTCATATAAAGTGACTCTATCATAAAAGGATCAATAAGTTTGTTTTGGTTTTTCAAGGTAGGGTCTCACTCTAGCCCAAGCTGACCTGAAATTCACTCTGTAGTCTCAGGGTGGCCTCGAACTCAAGGCGATCTTCCTACCTCTGCCTCCCGAGTGCTAGGATTAAAGGCGTGCGCCACCATGCCCGGCCTTAGGATCAATAGATTTTATCATTTTTAAAAGCCAAATCCAATAAACATGAGCTACATATAAGCTTGGGCCCTATAGAAGACTGAAAATGAAAGCCCTAGGACCACAAGAGAAGGAAGGTGCCTTTAGAAAACTAAATGCATTGCCTTACTCAAATTTACAAATGTCCATTCTACTTATGCATGAATACTGAATGAGATATTTGTCAATCACATGCAAGTAATTTTATAAAAATATTTTTACCAGGCTGGAGAGATGGATTAGCAGTTAAGCTCTTGCCTGTGAAGCCTAAGGACCCCGGTTCGAGGCTTGATTCCCCAGGACCCACGTTAGCCAGATGCACAAGGGGGTGCACACATCTGGAGATCGTTTGCAGTGGCTGGAAGCCCTGGTGTGCCCATTCCCTCTCTATCTGTCTCTTCTCTCCCTCTCCCTCTCTGTCACTCTCAAATAAAGAAATAAAAGTGACAAAAAATATATATTTTTTTAAATTTTTTGTTGTTGTTGTTTATTTTTATTTATTTATTTGAGAGTGACAAAGAGAGAGAGAGAGAATGGGCGGGCCAGGGCTTCCAGCCACTGCAAACGAACTCCAGACGCGTGCGCCCCCTTGTGCATCTGGCTAACGTGGGTCCTGGGGAATTGAGCCTCGGAAACCGGTGTCCTTAGGCTTCACAGGCAAGAGCTTAACCACCAAGCCACCTCTCCAGCCCACAAAAAATATTTTTTTTTAATTTTTTTTTTATTTATTTATTTGAGAGTGACAGACACAGAGAGAAAGACAGATAGAGGGAGAGAGAAAGAATGGGCGCGCCAGGGCTTCCAGCCTCTGCAAATGAACTCCAGACGCGTGCGCCCCCTTGTGCATCTGGCTAATGTGGGACCTGGGGAACCGAGCCTCGAACCGGGGTCCTTAGCTTCACAGGCAAGCGCTTAACCGCTAAGCCATCTCTCCAGCCCCACAAAAAATATTTTTAAAAAATATTTTTACTTATTTATTTGAGAGAGAGAAAAAAAAATGAGAATAGGTGCCCCGGGTCTCTTGGCACTGAAAAGGAACTCCGTATATCACGGTATAAACATCTGGCTTCGTGTGAGTGCTGGGGGATTGAACCTAGACCAGCATGCTTTGCAAGCAAGCACCTTGAACTGTGGGGCCATCTCCATAGCCCATATGAAACTAATTAAAGAACATTCAATATTTGCTGTGTAAGAAAATCAGTAAAGCGGGCTGGAGAGATGGCTTAGCAATTAAAGCATTTGCCTGAGAAGCCAAAGGACCAGTTTATTTTATTTTTAGTTTTAGTTATTTATTTGAGACAGGGAAAGAGGGAAAATAGGAGAGAGAGAGAATGGGAACACCAGGCCTTCCAGCCACTGCAAACAAACTCCAGATGCCTGCGCCACCTTGTGCATCTGGCTTATGTGGGTCCTGGGGAATCGAACTGAGGTCTTTTGGCTTTGCAGGCAAGCGCCTTAACCATTAAGTCATCTCTCCAGCCCAAACTTACAGTTTCGTGTTAGGCCATATTACAATTGATCAAGGCTGCATTTGGCTCATGTCTTTCCGCTGCCCCCCCACCCCAGGTAGGGTCTCACTCTAGTCCAGGCTGACCCAGAATTCATATGAAGTCTCACGGTGACCTCGAACTCACAGTGATCCTCCTTCCTGAGTGCTGGGATCAAAGGCACACGCCACCACACCTGGCTTTTGGTTCATGCCTTAAATAACCTAAGTCACAGTCCATGAGTGAAGGGTGCTACCTCTTTATCCCCCAAACCCAGAAATGCCCTGAAGGAATTTTTTTAAACATATTTTATTTATTTATTTAAGAAAGAGAAGAGGGAGAGAGGGAGAGCAAGAGAGAATGGGGGCACCAGGGCATCCAGCCACTGCAGACGAACTCCAGACGCGTGCGCCCCCTTGTGCATCTGGCTAACGTGGGTCCTGGGGAATTGAACAGGGATCCATTGGCTTTGCAGGCAAACGTCTGAGTCACTAAGCCATCTCTCCAGCACCCTAGAGGGATTTTTTGTTTTGTATTGTTTTGGTTTTTCAAGGTAGGATGTCACTCTAGCCCAGGCTGACCTGGAATTCACTCTGTAGTCTCAGGGTGGCCTTGAACTCTCAGCAGTCCTCCTACCTCTGCCTCCCCAGTGCTGGGATTAAAGGCGTGCGCCACCACGCCCCGCCCTAGAGGAGGCAAATCACTGACTGCCCAGAACCAGCCCAGGCCTTGGTCTTTCTCTCCCTTCGCGTGGAATCAGAAGGAACAAAGAGCTGCCTCCTCCTGCACTGGAAAGTGCTCAGCAAGCATCCCGCAAGGATCAAAGGGCACTATCCACAAAGGAGCTCAAGAACGCCTCCCTCTGTCAGGGTTCCTTCTCCGTTCCCCACAGCAGTAAGGAAATTCTGGGCATTCGGTCATGTCCCTGAGAATAAAAAGTCGTCAGTGTTCACTAAATTACCCCTCTTTGGTGCCAAAGAACAATGGGACTTCAGTAATTTTTGCCTTTCAAAGCAGAAATAGATAGGGCCTGGCTTCAACGCTAGCAAAATGTCCAGAGCAGTCCAATGCGCACTCGTCCTACGTCGGCACATGGGCTGCTTAGCAAGGAGCCAGGCCTTGGCTAGAGACCACTCCCCCCTCTGTCCTTCTGCTGTCTGCCAACGGGAGCCCCAAGAACACGGTGTGGCTCTGCGCTGCTCCCTCTCAAACAGAAAACACAAAAGCCCTAAATGTCCATGCCTCTCCATCAGAGCTCAAAGCACTTAGCAAGCTCCCTACCCTGCAAAAGACTCCCCAAGTGTGCTCAGCAGGGACTGAAAAGTCACTTGTACGAGGTACAGCCTATGTCCTACAAAACAGTGGCTTGGTAGATATATTCCAATATACTCTCAGGTCTTATGGAAGATGAAAATGTCACTAATTTTGCCATTCCAGGCAATCTGTTAAAGGAAACCAACATTACTTGTAAACAGATTCCAAGCTAGCAGAAGGGTAAGTCAGAAATATGCTTGGGGGGGGGGGGCAGAGAGATGGTTTAGCGGTTAAGGCGTTTGCTGCAAAGCCAAAGAACCTCGGTTCGATTCCCCAGAACCCACATAAGCCAGATGCACAAGGGGCACACGCATCTGGAATGCGTTTGCAGTGGCTGGAGGCCCTGGCATGCCCATTCTCTCTCTCCCTCTGCTTCTTTCTCTCTCTCTCTCAAATAACTAACTAACTAAGCAAATAAATAAAGTTAACAAAAAAAAGAAATATGCTTGGGTACTTTGGGTATATCTCTAAACCAGATTCTTGTTCTAAAAAGAACCTTAGGACCAGCCACATAAGTGCTTGAGCTCAAAAATCAATCTTTATATTCAATGTTCTAATTAAGTAATAAATGTGGGATGGAGAGATGGCTTAGCAATTAAGGCACATGCATGCAAAGCCCAAGAACCCAGATTCAATTCTCCAGGTCCCATGTAAGCCAGATATATATGGTGATGCATGCATCTAAAGAAGCCCTGGTGCACCCATTCTCACATTCTCTCTGTAACTCTCTCCTCTCTGTCTCAATATATAAATTAAGGAAATTTTTAAAGCATGAAAAAAATAAATGCACATCAATATTTGTAAGTTACATATTTATGTTATAATACATACATATTTTATAAGCATATATGTAACATCCATGAGCAATATGCATGCCTGTGCATGAGTATGTTAGAAATGGGTGGACATCTGTCTGGTACCTTTCTCAATTATTTTCCATTTCTTTCTTTTTTTTTTTTTTTTCTTTTGGTTTTTTGAGGTAGAGTCTTGCCCTAGCCCAGGGTGACCTGGATTTCACAATGTAGTCTCAGGGTGGCATCAAACTCACAGTGATCCTCCTACGCCTACCTCCCAAGTGTTGGGATTAAAGGTGTGCACCACCACACTCAGGTTTTGTTTTTTTTTTTTAGATTTTTTTATTTGAGAGATGTGGTGGTTTGATTCAGGAGTCCCCCATAAATTTAGATGCTCTGAATGCTAGGTTCCCAGCTGATGGCAATTCAAAATTAAAGTCTCCTGCAGGCAGTGTATTGTTGGGGGTGGGCTTATAGGTGTTATAGCCAGTTTCCCCATGCTAGTGTGTGGCACATTCTCCTCTTGCTATGGTCCACCTTGTGTTGGCCAGGGGGTGATGTCCACCCTCTGCTCATGCCGTTGTTTTCCCCTGCCATCGTGGAGCTTCCCCTAGAGCCTATAAGCCCAAATAAACCTCTTTTTCTCAGAAGATGCTCTTAGTTGGGTGATTTCTACCAGCAATGTGAACCTGATTGCAACAGTAAAGTGGTACCGAGGAGTGGGGTTGCTGCTAGACACCTGACTGTGTGGCTTTGACCTTTTGGAGCTGATTTTCAAAAGGAATGTGGAAGGACTTGAAACCTTGGCCTAACAGATGCCTTGCAGCGCTGTAAGTACAGCTTGGTGGACTATTCTGGTCAGAGCTGAAAGACCTGAATGCAGTAGAAACTATGGACTGTGAGGTTTGGCTTATGAGGGTGAGAAAGAGCTTTGCTTGGACTGGGCTAGCAGTCTGTGTGAGAAGCTTGCTGTTGTTCCTGTGTCCTGAGAAGTTGTGCAAGGTTGCTTTGCATAGAAATGAACTGGTATGAGCAGAGGGACATGGCACAGAAAAAATAAAATCTTTGGGCCTAAATTGCTGCCCATCCAGCTGTAAATTGTGACAGATTACAGCCTTTCAGATTGGGCCAGCTGACCTTCACAGGGGCAACAAGAAGAATGTAGACTCTTTTGAAGAGGCCTGAGTGCTCAAGGAGTGTCCTGTTCTTCAAAGTCTGCTTAATTGCCCCCAGATTAACAAATTGTCACCCTACCTGGTATTGTGGAGTATAAGAAATGCTGGAAAGAGGGTCATTGAGTTTGCAACATGGTCTTGTGTTTTAGAAATGGCCATGGGCAGTGTGAAGCAGGTTTTCTGGATGCCTGCATGGAGACCCCATAGGGCCATGAGGATGAACCATGGCTTGCAGTGGAGATGCCGGGACCACAAGACGGCTGCCAAGGAAAGCTGCCAGACCCAATGAAGTTTTCCAGGACTGTGAGTAGCCTAGCTGGAGGGGCAGAATTGGGATGCCCGAGACTTGTTGCTGGTTAGAATTATCAGACTTGGAGACTTGTCACTGGCTACAGTTGTTGGACTTGAAGCTACAGAGTTTGATGTTTGCCCTGGTTCTTTTAAATCTTGTATTGGTTGAATATCTCTTAGCTTTGCCCAATGCCATCTTTTGCATCTGTGCCATTATGGCTTTTTTTAGATTTTTTGGTATTATGGCTCAGTTAAAAGATCTTGGACTGTGGGGATGTATGAACATCATTGAAATTTATAAAACCTACAGGGAATTTTAAAGTTGGATGAATGCATTGCATTTTACATCATGTATGGTTATCAGTTTATGGGGGCCAGGGGCATAATGTGGTGGTTTGATTCAGGTGTCCCCCATAAACTTAGATGGTCTGAATGCTAGGTTCCCCAGCTGATGGCAATTGAAAATTAAAGCCTCCTGGAGGGAGTGTATTGTTGGGGGCGGGTTTATGGGTGTTATAACCAGTTTCCCCATGCCAGTGTTTGGCACACTTTCCTGTTGTTATGGTCTACCTTATGTTGGTCAGGGGGTGATGTCCACCCTCTGCTCATGCCATCGTCTTCCCTGCCATCGTGGAGCTTCCCCTCGAGCCTGTAAGCTAAAATAAACCTCTTTTTCCCAGAAGCTGTTCTTAGTTGAGTGATTTCTACCAGCAATGTGAACCTGATTTCAACAAGAGAGGTAGAGAGAGAGAGAGAATAGGTGCACCAGGGCCTCCAGCCTCTATAAACAAACTCCAGAAGCATGCGCCACCTTGTTCATCTGGTTTATGTGGGTCCTGGGGAATCAAACCTGGGTACTCAGGTTTTGCAGGCAAGTGCCTTAAATCACTAAGCCATTTCTACAGCCCTACATTTGATTCTTTTTTTGGGGGGGGGGGAGTTGAGGTAGGGTCTCACTCTGGCTCAGGCTGACCTGGAATTCACTATGTAGTCTCAGGGTGGCCTCAAACTCTCGGCGATCCTCCTACCTCTGCCTCCCGAGTGCTGGGATTAAAGGCGTGTGCCACCACGCCCGGCTCTCCATTTGATTCTTTAAGATAGGGTCTCTTGCTGAAACTAAGCTCACCCATTCTGTAAGACTAGCTAGCCAATGAGCACCCCGTCTCCACCTTCTCAGAACTGGGGTTACAGGAGCATGCACCAGCACACCTGACATGTTACATGGTTACTGGGAATCCAAACTCAAATCCGTAACCTAGCACAGCAAGTATTTTACTCACTGAGACATCTCTCCAGCATCCCCCTCCCGGTTAAGTGTATATTTAAGGAAATCACAGCCAGTAAACCTGACACTACTACACATGCTTCCAATCCTGAATTTGAGAGGCAGAAACAGTCGGAAATTCAAGGTCATGCTCAGCTACATATTGAGTTTGAGACCAGCCTGGAATACATGAGACCTTGTCTCAAAAATATTTTCTGGAGCTGGGCGTGGTGGCGCACGCCTTTAATCCCAGCACTAGGGTGGCAGAGGTAAGAGGATTGCCATGAGTTCAAGGCCACCCTGAGATGACAGAGTTAATTCCAGGTCAGCCTGGACCAGAATGAGACCCTACCTCAAAAAAAATATATATATTCTGGGGCTGGAGAAAAAGCTTAGCAGTTAACATGCTTGCCTGCAAAGCCAAAGGACCCAGGGTCAATTCCCCAGGACCCACATAAGCCAGCTGCACAAAGTGATGCATGCATCTGAAGTTCCTTTGCAGTTGCAAGAGACCCTGGCATGCCCATACCCCTCATCTGCTCTGTCTTCCACTGTCTCCATCTCTATCTCAAATAAATAAATTTAAATTAAAAAATTGGGCTGGAGAGATGGCTTACCAGTTAAGGCACTTGCCTGCAAAGCCAAAGGACCTAGGTTTGATTCCCCAGGACTCACATAAGCCAGATGCACAAGGGGTGCATGCATCTGGAATTTGTTTGCAGTGGTTGGTGGCCCTGGTATGCCCATTTTCTCTCTGTGTCTCTCCCTGCCTATTTCCCTCTCTCTCAAATATATATATGTAGCCAAGGGCTGGAAGGATAGCTTAGCAGTTAAGGTGTTTGCCTACAAAGCCAAAGGATCCAGGTTCGATTCCCCAGGACTCACATAAGCCAGATGTGCAAGGTGGCGCATGCATCTGGAGGTCGTTTGCAGTGGCTGGAGGTCCTGGCATGCCCATTCTCTCTGACTCTCTCAAATAAATAAATAAAACTTAAAAAAAAAAAATACAAAGTTTGGGCAGTACTTCCAAAAAGCCTTTGGGTGGGTTGGCGTCACCACATCACCGGGTACATGAGGCCAGCCTTACCTGATATGAGTTGCAGGCAGAGATTCGTACTGGCGGGACAGAAAGAGCTCCCGATGTTTCAGCTGGTGTTTCTGCGTCTCGGTCAAGTCAGCCTCAACGGGGGTTTCAGACTCTTCCTCAACCTCTTCTACGTGAAGAAAGTTTAAACACTTCAATAGTAACAAAGCACACTACCTTCTCACATTGTAAAGCACAATTTAAGGTCAAACGAGCATTTCATTTGCTATTTCCTCCAAACTCAACATTGTTATTTTTTTTCTAATTTTTTTTTTTTTTTTTTTTACTTTTCTATTTGAGAGAGAGAATGGGCGCACCAGGGCCTCTAGCCACTGCAAACGAACTCCAGACGCATGTGCCACTTGGTGCATCTGGCTTATGTGGGATCTGGAGAATCGAACCTGGGGCCTTAGGCATTCACAGACAAGCGCCTTAACCATTAAGCCCTCTCTCCGGCCCTAGCCATCAGGTTTTGCAAGCACCTTTAACTGCTGATCCAACTCTGTAGCCCCATAGGGCATTGTTATTGAGTGAGCTCCTGCCTAAAACAAAACAAAACAAAACCCACAAAACAATGGGCCGAAGAGACGGTGAGCTCCTGGAAAGCTAGCATGCCTATGAGAAGATGAGAGGGGAAAATAGGAGAACTTCCTGGAAGGTGCAGGAGTAGCTAGCCTGGGCAAATGGGGTGGTGAAGAGTGAGAGATTCTGCAACTGGAAGGGTTGCTGGGTGACCTCTGCTCACATACATGAACACACACACACACACACACACACACACACACACACTTAACCACCACCACCCACAACAAAACCAACCATGGGAAAGTCTGCCCTTTTCCTCTTGCATCCCTTCCTACCAGCTCTGCTTGACCAAGGTCAACACCTGCAACTATTTCTCAGGAACCTGGGTCAGTGCCTAACTTTGCGCCCAGTAACTTCTGGGTTGAATGAATGAAAGCCATTGGATGTCTTTCATTCTATTGTCAGACCTGATGAACTAGTTGGCGACTGTAAAATTACTTGTTGGACATCATTTGGATAGCATTGTAGCATCACAAGTACATTCTGTTCTGTTTCCAGTGGCTGAGTTCCCTTCCCATAAGTGGATTTATTTATTTGAGAGCAAGTCCTAGATAGCGTTCTGTTTCGACGTCCCGAGTTCCTGTGTGCTACCCACTCACCTTCCTTCTGTGAACCTTCCTGATGCTTTATGCTGTCAATTTTTTTTTAATTTTTATTTATTTATTTATTTGAGAGCGACAGACACAGAGAGAAAGACAGATAGAGGGAGAGAGAGCGAATGGGCGCGCCAGGGCTTCCAGCCTCTGCAAACAAACTCCAGACGCGTGCGCCCCCTTGTGCATCTGGCTAACGTGGGACCTGGGGAACCGAGCCTTGAACCGGGGTCCTTAGGCTTCACAGACAAGCGCTTAACCGCTAAGCCATCTCTCCAGCCCTATGCTGTCAATTTTTGAAAAATGAAGTATGCAGGGGAATTTGGGAGCTTAGTCTTGGGAACAGGAGCGTTTTCTTTATATAAAAAATATATTTTATTTTTATTTATTTGACAGAGAAGGAGGGAGAAAGAGAGAGAATGGGCGCACCAGAGCCTCCAGCCACTGTTAACGAACTCCAGACATGTGCGCCCCCTTGTGCATCTGGCTAACATGGGTCCTGGGGAATCAAACCTGGGTCCTTTGGCTTTGCAGGCAAATGCCTTAACCACTAAACCATCCCTCGAGCCCAGGAACATGTTCTTAAATCAAATGGCAAAAATACCTGCTATTGCCAGTTTTTTCTCTTTCTGTACTTTTTTTTTAATTTATAGATTTGTATATTATATAAATTCAACAGATAAACAATTACAGGCATTGATTTTAGACTTTTTTTAAAAAGTAAATGCTTGCTTAGAAATAAAATGCTACTTTTCAAAATACAGAATTGGAGTCCAGTAAAACAATGTAATAAAATAAGGCATGATGTTTAATAAGGCAAAATTCACAGTGTACTTTTTTTTGTTTGTTGGTTATTTCAAGGCAGGGTCTGGCTCAGGTTGACCTGGATTTCACCGTGTAGTCTCAGGGTGGCCTCGAACTCATGGTGATCCTCCTATCTCTGCCTCTCAAGCGCTAGGATTAAAGGCATGTGCCACCACGCACAGCTCGATTTCTGTACTTTTTTAAAGTTTTTTTTTTAATATATTTATTTGAAAGCCAGGCATGGTGGCGCACGCCTTTAATCCCAGCACTCAGGAGGCAGAGGTAGGAGGATCTCCATGAGTTTGAAGCCACCCTGAGAACACAGTGAATTCCAGGTCAGCCTGGGCTAGAGTGACATGCTACCTAGAAAAAACAAACAAAACAAAACAAAACAAAAGATATGTATATTTATTTATTTATTGGCGAGAGAGAGAGAGAGAGAGAGAGAGAGAGAGAGAGAGAGAGAGAGGCAGATAGATAGAGAATGGATAGCCAGGGCCTCTAGCCATTGCAAACGAACTGTAGATGCATGTGCCACCTTATGCATCTGGCTTTTACATGGGTACTGGGGACTTGAACCTGGGCCCTTTGGCTTTGCTGGGATGTGCCTTAACCACTGAACTATCTCTCCAGTCCTTTCTGTACCTTTTATTACTGGGATGTTGGCTTTCAGGGATTTTTTTTTGTTTTCATTTTCAGTTGGATTTTTTTTTTTAACATGTGTGTGTTTTTGTATGCATATGTGCAACATATGTGAGTGTATATGTGGAGGCCAACGGTTGTTTTCAGGTATCTTCTTCGATTAATTGCTCTCCAGTTTATTTTCTGAGAATGACCTTCAACACTTTATCCTCTTGTCCCTATCTCTCAAGTGCTGGGATTATAAGCATGGGCCACCGTGCCTGGTTTATTTAGTGCTTAGTATCAAGCCCAGGGCTTCGCGGTGAGAAAAGGACTCTAGTGACTGACCTACAGCCTCAAGATTAAAAAAAAAATTGTTTCTGGTAGATCAGGTCTTTCCATAAAGCCCAAGATAACCTTGAACCCTATCCTGCTGCCTCAGTCCTTCTGAGTGCTGGGATTACAGGCTTGCACCATTGCGTCTTGTCACTGAGGCCGGAGGAGGATAAAGTGTCTTCCTTTACTATCCACTGAGCTTGAGCCTCAGGACTTTTTGGCTCACCTGGGGGACCAGCAAGCTCCATTGATCGTCTTGTCTCCACCGCCACCCCAAGCACTGGAGTTTCAGGCATATCTGGCACACTGGACTTACTTTCTTTCTTTTTTTTTTGTTGTTGTTTTTTGAGGTAGGGTCTCACTCTAGCCCAGGCTGACCTGGAATTCACTATATAGTCTCAGGGTGGCCTCAAACTCACGGTGATCCTCCTACTTCTGCCTCCCTTTCTTTCTTTTTTTATGAGAGAGAGAATTAGCACACCAGGGTCTCAGCCACTGCAGTCCAACTCCAGACACTTATGTTTGCATCACCTTTGTGCATCTGGCTTACGCGGGATCTAGAAAGAGACCGAGCATGGGTCCTTAGGCTTCACAGGCAAGCACCTTGACGGCTTAGCCATCTCTCCAGCCCACACTGGACTTTTTCTTTTCTTTTTTTTTTTAAATTTTTATTTATTTATTTATTTATTTGAGAGCATCAGACACAAAGAGAAAGACAGATAGAGGGAGAGAGAGACGCTCCAGGGCTTCCAGCCTATGCAAACGAACTCCAGACTTGTGCATCTGGTTGACGTGGGACCTGGGGAACTGAGCCTTGAACCGGGGTCCTTAGGCTTCACAGGCAAGCACTTAATCGCTAAGCCATCTCCCCAGCCCCTGGACTTTTTCTTTATTTTCTTTCTTTCTTTTTTTTTTTTTTTTTTTTTTGAGGTAAGGTCTCGCTCTAGCACAGGCTGACCTGGAATTCACTCTGTATTCTCAGGCTGGCCTCGAACTCACGGCGATCCTCCGACCTCTGCCTCCCAAGTGCTGGGATTAAAGGCGTGTGCCACCACGCCCGGCTCCCACAGTGAGCTTTGCATGAATGTCCCCAGGCTTGCACAACAAATGCTCTCACCTGCTGAGCCCCGTCCCCAGCTACACCCTGGATATAGTGTTCAACCATTTTGTACTCACTCGCCTCCTTTCTTCTCCTGAGAGTTAGTATCCTGGAAGTTTCGCGCCTCGTCTCGAGAGGGCACCCTGCTCTGCAAACATTATCGCATCCTTCCCTTTGCTCCGGCTTTCAGACACTTATCCCCGACGCCTTTCACTCTCCAGCCAAGCTAGTCCCAGACTTGTGGCAATTCTCCTGCCTTGGCCTAAGGGCTAGAATGACAGGTATGCACCAGCAGGCTGGCCTTCTTTCCTTAAATTTACGTGTGTGTGTGTGTGTGTGTGTGTGTGTGTGTGTGTGTGTGTACAGGTGTGTATGCCTTGGTGTGCATGTGGAGGTCAGAGGACAACGCTGAGGTGCCTGCGGGTTCCAGCTTTCAGTCTGGGTCCTTGGCTACTGCGAATGACCTGGCAGACTGAAAGAAATGCCGGACTAGCTGTCTGGAGAGCTTCGCGTTCTCCTGGCCCCACCTCCTCTGGTCACAGGCCTGCGGGCAATCACTGGCGTATGTGCCACTTTGTTTCCCGCTTTTCGTGGGTGCTGGAGAATTGAACCCCTGGGCTGGCAGGCTTTGCAAAAGCATGCCCCTGTTTTTCATCTTCTGAACTTTTTATTTGGTTGAAATTTTCTTTCTTTCTTTTGCTTTTTATTTTATTTTATTTATTTATTTATTTATTTATCTTGGTGTTTGGAGGTAGGATTTCCCTCTAGTCCAAGCTAACCAGGAACTCACTATGTGGTCTCAAGGTGGCATCAAACTCACGGTGACTCTCCTAGCTCTGCCTTCCAAGTGCTGGGATTAAAGATATGTGGCACAATGCCTGGCTATTTATTTTATTTTATTTATTTATTTGCTAACAGAGAGAGAGGAGAGATAGAGAGAGGAGACAAAGAATGGGTGCGCCAGGGCCTCCAGCCACTGCAAACAAACTCCACACGCGTGCGCCCCCTTGTGCATCTAGCTAATGTGGGTCCTGCGGAATCGAACCTGGGCCCTGTGGTTTTGCATGCAAGCACCATAACTTCTAAGCCATCTCTACAGCCCACCCAGCTAGTTTTATTTTTTTTTTTAATTTATTTTGGTTTTTTGAGGTAGGGTCTCACTCTAGCCCAGGCTGACCTAGAATTCACTATGTAGTCTCTGGGTGGCCTTGAACTTATTGCAAACCTCTTACCTCTGCCTTCCAAGTGCTGGGATGAAAGGCTTGCACCACCATGCCTGGCCATTTATTTATTTTAAATTTAATTTTTTTTAATTTTTAGAGAGAGAGAATTGGCACACCAGGGCCTCGGCCACTGCAATCGAACTCCAGGCACTTGCACCACCTAGTGGGCACGTGCAACCTTGCACTTGCTTCACCTTTGTGCGTCTGGCTTATGTGGGATCTGGAGAGTTGAACGTGGGTCCTCAGGCTTTACAGGCAAGAGCCTCAACCGCTAAGCCACCTCTCCAGCCCTGTTTTTATTTTTGGTTGTTTTTCTTTCTTTCTGTTTTACTGTTTAGGTAGGGTCTCACTCTAGCCCAGGCGGACCTGGAACTCACTATGTAGTCTCAAGCTGGTGCTGAACTCACAACGATCCCCCTACCTCTGCCTCCCCAGTGCTGGGATTACTACTGTGCCCCTCCCCTAACCCGTCAGGTCGCTGCTCCTCTCCTCTCTCCCTGTTTCTGCCCTTTCCTGGTCTCATTCCAGTTTCATGCCCATCACCATTCACACTCCTCTCCGAAAGATCGCAGTCAGGAACCGCAGATGAGAGAGTAGACGCAGAGTTTGTCTTTCTGCGCCTGCGTGACCTTGCTTTGAATGGTTTTCTTTTTCCAAGTCCATCCATTTTTCTACAAATTTCTTAAGTTATTTTTCTTAATAGCTGAAAGAACTTCATTTTGTGCATACAACTCCTTTTCATTATCCATTCATCAGCTGATGGGCATCTGGGCTGATTCCAGCTACTAGCTATTGTGAGCAGAGCAGCAAAAATCACAGCTGAGCAAGTGTCATCACTAAAGAGGGGAGTCTTTAGGGTATAAAATTAGGAGTGGCATATCCCAAGCCTTTTGCAGTACATTTTTGTGGTTGCTTTATTTATTTATTTATTTATAGTTTTGTTTTATTTGAGTTTTTTAAATTTTTATTTATTTATTTGAGAGTGACAGGCAGAGAGAGAAAGAGGGAGAGAGAGAGAGAATGGGCACACCAGGGCCTCCAGCCACTGCAAACGAACTCCAGGCGCGTGTGCCCCCTTGTGCATCTGGCTAACGTGGGGCCTGGGAAACTGAGCCTTGAACCAGAGTCCTTAGGCTTTACAGGCAAGCACTTAACCGCTAAGCCATCTCTCCAGCCCTATTTCATTTTTTTTTTTGTTTACAACTTCCATGATTGTAAACAATATCCCATGGTAATGCCCTCCTTTCCCCCACTTTCCCCTTTGAAACTCCATTCTCCATCATATCCCCGCCCCCTCTCAATCAGTCTGCCTTTTATTTGGATGTCATGATCTTTTCTTGTTTTATTTTTATTTTTATTGTTATTTTTAAGACTTATTTTTATTTATTTATTTATCAGAGACAGAGATGGGGAGACAGAGAATGAACAAGTCACAGCCTCCAGCCCTGCAAACGAACTCCAGATGCATGAGCCACCATGTGCTTCTGGCTTACATGGGACCTGGAGAATTGAACCTGGGTCCTTAGGCTTTGCAGTCATACACCTTAACTGCTAAGCCATCTCCCCAGCCCTTATTTTGTTTTTTTTAAGGTAGGGTCTTGCTCTAGCCCAGGCTGACCTGGAATTCACTATGTAGTCTCTGGGTGGCCTCAAACTCACAGTGATCCTCCTACCTCTGCCTCCCGAATGCTGAGATTAAAGGTGTGCGCCACTAGACCCGGCTAAAAATTGATTTTTTTTTTTAAAGCCTCACCTATCACTGCCTGGTTAGACTAGAAAAACTGATGAACTCTGGTTTTGGTGAAAGCTTTTCTCAAGGAATAAGGTGGACAGTAAGACCCTGACATCACCCTCTGCCCCTCCTCCACACACATGTGCACACAGACATGCACCCGCACAGGAACACGCACACACACGCGCACAAAAAAGAAAGAAAAGAAAATTATACAAAGATAAGGCAATTTAAGGTTCCTGAACATTCCTTTAAGGAAACACTAAAGGATCCGTCCGCTTGCAGGTCTAACGGCATTTCACCATTGGAGATCGATACAGTTATTGCTGCATTGGTACTATTAGCACCAGCAAATAACACATACAAAATTATACTCTTTACCTAATTGGAATTTGATAAATTGTTGCTCTAAAACCCTCAGCCAAGTGGATTCCAATGTGTACCACACAGAGCAGCGAGAACATTCACATCACAAATCCTAACACAAGCTAACCCTACCATTCTATTATCTTTCTTTGGAAAGCGGGGGAGGTTGGTGTTCTGCTTTTTTGTTTGTTTAGTTGGTTGGTTGGTTGGTGGGTTTTGGTTTGTCTGGTTTTTTTTTTTTTGTTTGCCCCCCTCCCGGAAGTAGGGTTTCACTCTAGCTCAGGCTGACCTGAAAGTCACTCTCTAGTTCCAGGCTGGCCTTGAACTCACAGTGATCCTCCTACCTGTGCCTCCTGAGCTCTAGAATTAAAGGTGTACACCACCATACCCAGCTCTAATCTTCTCTCTCTCACTCTCTCTCTTTTTTTTTTTTTTTTTTTTTTTTTTTTGGTTTTTTTGAGGTAGGGTCTCACTCTGGTACAGGCTGACCTGGAATTAACTCTGTAGTCTCAGGGTGGCCTTGAACTCACGGCGATCCTCCTACCTCTGCCTCCCAAGTGCTGGGATTAAAGGCGTGCGCCACCACGCCTGGCTTCACTCTCTTTTTTAATATTTATTTTATTTATTTGAGAGAGAGAAAGGAGATAGGCACTGTGGTGCACGCCTTTAATCCCAGCACTTGGGAAGCAGAAGTAGGAGGACTGCCATGAGCTCGAGGCCACCCTGAGACTCCATAGTAAATTCCAAGTCAGCCTTGGCTAGAGTGAGACCCTACCTTGAAAGAGAGAGAGAGAGAGAGAGAGAGAGAGAGAGAGAGAGAAAGGAGAGAAAAAGGCAGACAAAGAGAATAGACCTGCCAGGTCTTCCTCTAGCTGCTGCATCTGGCTTTACGTGGGGGTACTGGGGAACCAAGCTTGGGTCCTTAGGCTTTGCAGGTAAGTACCTTAACCGCTAAGCCACCTCTCCAGCTCTCAAATGTTATTTTCTTACACAACCCCATGGCACATGGAAAAGCCTAAAAGTTATAAAGTACAAGCTAACCAAAGATAGAAATCACCACCCAATCTGAGCATGGTGGCTGTGGTGGTGGTGATTCAGGTGTCCCCCATAAACTTAAGTGTTCTGAATGTCAGGTCCCCAGATGTTGGCAATTTGGGAATTGAAGCTTACTGGAGGCAGTGTATTGTTGAGGGTGGGCTTACATGTATTATAGTCAGCCTCCTCTTGCCAGTGTTTGGCACACTCTCCTGTTGCTGTTATCTATCTGATGCTGCCCAGGAGCTGATGTCCACCCTCTGTTCATGCCATGAATGAGGAAGGATTTGAAACCTTGGCCTAAGAGAAGCCTTGCAGTGCTGTAAGTACAGCTTGATGGACTATTGTGGTCAGAGTTGAAAGACCTGAATGCAGTAAGAACTATGGACTGTGAGGTTTGGCTTATGAGGGTGAGAAAGTTTTGCCTGGACTGCACTAGCAGTTTGTGTGGAAGGCTTGCTGTGATGCCCGTGTCCTGAGAACTTGTGCGGGGTTGTAGTGCGTAGAAATGGACTGGTGTGAGCAGAGGGATGTGGCACAGAAATGAAATCTTTGGGCTGAAACTTCGGCCCATTCAGCTGCAACTTTAGAACCATTGAGCCTGGGCCAGCTGACCTGCACTGGGACAAGAGGAAGAACGCAGAGATTTTGGAGAGGACCTGAATGCTGAAGGAGTGTCCTGATCTTCAGAGTCTGCTTCAGTCCCCTTGGATTAACAAATTGGCACCCTACCTGGCATTATGGAGTATAACAAAGGCAGGAAAGAGAGGGTCATTGACTTTGAAACATGGTCTAGTATTTTGGAAATGGCCAAGGATAGTGTGAAGCAGGCTTCTTGGATTGCCTGCCTGGAGTCTCTAGGGAGCCATTAGGATGAACCATGGATTAGACGACATTAATCCCAGCACTCAGGAGGCAGAGGAAGGAGGATGGCCATGAGTTCAAGGCCACACTGAGACTACATAGTGAATTCCAGGTCAGCCTGAGCTACAATGAGAACCTACCTCAAAAAAGGGGTGGGGAAGCTAGAGAGAGATAACTCAGCAATTAATTCAGCAAGTCAGGTGCTTGCCTATAAAGCCTAATGACCTGGGTTCAATTCCCCAGTACTCACATAAAACCAGATGCACAAAGTGGAGCATGTGTCTGGAGTTCATTTGCAGTGTCTAGAGGCCCTGGGGCACCCATTTATTGTCGCGCATGCTCACTTTCTCTCTCTCTGCTTGCCAATAACTAAACAAAATATGACAACTATAAAACTTCATGACCTCAGACTACCAATGATGTCTTAGCTATACACTCAAAAGCACAAGCAACTAGAGACAAAGAGATGAAGTAGACCAATGTATTAAAATTTTGTGCTTGAAAGGACAAAATCCAGGGCTGGAGGGATGGCTTAGTAGTTAAGGCCTTTGCCTGCAAAGCCAAAGGACCCAGGTTCGACTTCCCAGGACCCACATTAGCTAGATGCACAAGGGGATGCACGTGTGTGGAGTTCCTTTGCAGTGGCTGGAGGCGCTGGCATGTGCCCATTCTCTCTCTCTTTCTCTCTCCCCCTCTTTCTCTGTCAATTAAGTAAAAACAAAATAAAAATTTAAAAAGTTTGCCTCAATAATAATTTTTTTAAAAAAAGGACAGAATCTGACCTCTGCATGGGATGGCGGCACAACAGCTGCACCAGTCTAGGGAAGGAAATGAGCAGAAAAACAGCAAAATACACTCTTCTACTGAAAAGCGAAAGTGTATAAGGAATTATCAACCGCAGTAGAGAAACAGAAGAGACCAGATATTTTAGCTAGCAGGAAACCAGCCAGAACGCCACCAAGACACTGCTGAAGGAAATCACAAACGGGACCAGCTGCGCAACTCTGGTACGATGCCAGGCAGGGTGCCCAGCCTCCCTTCCCCCAGGTGCCAGTCCCACAAACCCACAGACACCTAACTCACCCACCCTCGGGCCGCAGGGCCTCTAGCCCAGCCCATTCGAACATCAGATCCAACGACCCACACAGCCTAACCGGGTCCTCAGCGCCAACAGGCTGGGGTCAAGGTGGGCACTCAGCAATGGTGAGATCAGAAGCCATCGCAAAAGGTATCCGGGCCTATTTACACAAAGCCAGGTACATGGGCCTGCACCAGAAATGCTAGTCTCACCTTCCATGTCAGGGCAGGTTATGTGTTCCATTTCATTGATGGAATCTTGGTTTTACCATTCTATTATTTTTTGGGAGGTAGGTGGGTTTCAGGTAGGGTCTTACTCTTGCTCAGACTGACCTGGAAGACACCATGAAGTCTCAGGGTGGCCTCGAACTCATGGCGATCCTCCTACCTCTGCCTCCCGAGTGCTGGGTTATCACACCCGGCTTGTTTTACCATTCTAAAATAAACTGGATTTTGGTGTTGACTGTTGTTGCATTTGATGTTTCCTGATTTATAAGGCTTCCGTCTTTTTCTTCAGTCATTTTGGGGGAAAAGGTCTGACTCTGCCCCAGGCTGACCTGGAACCCATTTCAGTCCAGAAATCTGAGCCTCCCAGTTGACAGGATGAAGGATGTGGGGTAACACACACCCTGAGGGACTTTGGCTTGATTAAATTATCTGTTTGTTTTAATCGCCAGGCTTGTATAAATACTCTGGGCTGGTTTTGATTGAATGTGTATAATGTTCAGTTGAATTTTAGACTATGCTGGTAATTTGCTCCACCCAGCCCACCAGAATACTTGCAAAGCAGACGCACTCAGCACCTAGGGTCACCTCTGCTGCTACTCTGGCAGTATGAGAACTACACATGGGCTACAGGGATGGCTTAACTGTTAAGGCATTTGCCTGCAAAGCCAAAGGACCCAGGTTCGATTCCCCAGGACCCATGTAAGCCAGATGCATAAGGGGGTGCATGTGTCTGGAGTTTATTTGCAGTGGCTGGAGGCCCTGGTGCACCCATTCTCTCTCTCCCTCTTTCACTGTCAAATAAATAAGTAAATAAATATTTATTTTAAAAAAAAGAGCTACACATGACACCTTAAGCTTCCTTAAGCAGATATACAAAGTCAATTTTACACAGCTATGAACACTGCAGATAATTAGAAATCCCAAGCATCAAATTAACACAAGATGCAAAAATCTCTACATTAGTTGGGCATGGTGGTATATGCCTTTAATCCCAGTATTTGGGGAGCAGAGGTAGTAGGACAGCTGTGAGTTTAAGGGGCCCCCTGCGACTATGTAGTAAATTCCAGGTCAGCCTGAGCCAGAGTAAAACCGTATCTTGAAAAACCAAACAAACAAATCTCTACATTATAATACAAGAAATACCAAAAAAAAAAAAAAATCCAGACAATACAATTCCACCAAAAAGTATAAAACCATAAGAAATGACCTCCAGTAAGACTGTTTTAGATGAAATGCCTGACAAAGATTTCAAAAAAATGATTATATCTATGCTCAAAGAAATCAAAGAAAAAGAAAACAAACTCCTGAAGGCATCCCAAGAGAATGCAGGAAACCAGCTTAATGAAATAAGGAGGGCAATACAAGACGTGAGCAAGGAAATAGAAATAATGAAAAACTACCAAACAGAAATACTAGAAATGTAAAAGGCAGTAAGTCAAATTAAAAACTCTGTAGAAAGTCTCACCAGTAGAATGAATGAAGGAGAGAACAGAATATCTAAACTAGAAGACCAGGTGGCAGATCTAATACAGTCCAACAAAAAGGCAAACTAATAGGAAGGAGTGAATGGGAATTTCAAGACACTCAGGACACTATGAAGAGATCAAATATAAGAACTCAGGGACTGAGGAAATGGCTTAGCAGCTAAGGCATTTGCCTGCGAACCTTAAGGACCCAGGTTCGATTCCCCAGGACCCACGTAAGCCAGATGCACAAGGGGGTGCATGTGTCTGGAGTTCATTTGCAGTGGCTGGAGGCCCTGGTGCACCCATTCTTTCTTTCTCTCTGCTTCTTCCTCTCTCTATTTCTCTCTCTCTCAAATAAATAAATAAATAAATAAAATATTTTAAAAAACTGAATCCAGGGCATAGTATGAGAATTTCACTCCAAAGTAGGTATTTTCAACAAAATCACAGAAGAAACTTCCCCCAAATAGGGAAAGTGATGCCAATACAATAAAGTACCTTGGAATAAGCCTAACCAAAAAGTGAAGGATCTCTACAATGAAAACTTTAAAACACTCAAAAAAAAAAAAAAAATTGCAGAAGACATTAGGAAATGGAAAGACATCCCATGTTCCTAGACTGGAAGAATCAATACTGTGAAAATGTCAATCTTACCAAAGGCAATCCACACATTTAATGCAATCCCCATCAAAATTCCAATGGCATTCTCTTTTCTTTTTCTTTATTTTATTTTGTTTTATTTTTGTTTTGTTTTGTTGTTGTTATTGTTGTTATTTCTTAAGGTAGGATCTCACTCTAACTCAGGCTGACCTGGAATTCAAACTCATGATGACCCTCCTACCTCTGCCTCCAAAGTACTGAGATTAAAGGCATGTGCCACCACACCTGGCTCTGAATGTTTTATTTGTTTGCTTGTTTGTTTATTTATTTAAGAGAGGGACAGAGAAAAGAGGCAGAGAGAGAGAATGGGTACACCAGGGCCTCCAACCACTGTACATGAACTCCAGATACCTGAGCCACCTCTTCACCTGGCTTATGTGGGTACTGGGGAATTGAGCCTTAGCTGCTAAGCCATCTCTCTAGCTCCCCAATGCCATTTTTCATGGAAATAGGATAAACAACGCTGAAGTTCATTTGGAAGGACAAAAATCCTCAAATAAATAAATTAGTTAAATATATATATTTTAAAAGCTATGGTCTTTCAAGGGTGGAGTAGTTCCCCATGTTTTGAATGTCATCCATGGTCATATCAGAAGGCTGGAGTCAGCACAAAATGATTAATGTAGGAAAATGGGAACTATTTTAGAAGCAGCAGTTTTGTTCTCCCAGGCTAGGTTTGGTACAAGTGGGCAAGCTGGAGGGCACATCTAGAACATACCATGAGCTTCTAAACACTGTGCTCTGCATTCCCTTCTAAAGTAGAATTACACAGGACGCAAACCTTCAGGGTGACGTTCTTGTTTTTTGAGTTAAAGTGTCACTCTGTAGCCTAGGCTGGTCTGAAGAACCTGGGATGGTTCTCCTACCTCAGCCTCCCTAGTGCATGAGTTACTATGCCTGCTGGGTGTTTAATTTCCTTCAGTGTTAGTGAGAGGAAAATTTCATTGTAAGATTTCAAAGCAGGGAGGAACTAAGCCCTCGAAGGAATTTACTAACATATATGTTTACTCTTAAGATCATTCCTTCTCAATTTCTTTATCCTATTTATAAGTTGAAGATGCTGGCACTTACTTTTCTTTTAAGGATTTTATTTACTTATTTGCAAGAGAGAGAGAGAAAGGCAGAGAGAGAGAATGGGCACACCAGGACCTCCAGACAAACAATTCCAGAGCATGCGCCCCCTTGTGCATTTGGCTTACATGGGTCCTGGGGAATCAAACTGAGGTCCTTTGCCATTGCAGGAAAACACCTTAAATGCTAAGCCTTCTCTCCAGGCCAATTTTGTTTGTTTGTTTGGTTGGTTGGTTGGGGTTTTTTGTTGTTGTTGTTTTGTTTTGTTTTCTGTTTCTCAGGGTAGGGTCTTACTCTAGCTTGGGCTGACCTGGAATTCACTGTGTAGTCTCAGGGTGGCCTTGAACTGATAGTGATCCCTCCACTTCTGCCTCACAAGTGCTGAGATTAAAGGTGTGTGCCACCAAAAAAAAAAAAAAAAAGTCCTTCAATATGCAAAACAATTTTGATCCACCTATAGCACTCCTAGGCATATATCCTAAGGACTCATCTCACTAACTTAGAGATACTTGCTCAGCCATGTTTATTGCTGCTCAATTCACAATAGCTAGGAAATGGAACCAGCCTAGATGTCCCTCAGCTGATAAATGGATAATGAAGATGTGGCACATTAACACAGTGGAGTTCTACTCAGAGGTAAAGAAAAATGAAGTTATGAAATTTGCAGGAAAATGGATGGATCTGGAAAGGATCATACTTAGTGAGGTAACCTAGGCCCAGAATGCCAAACGTTGCATGTTCTCTCTCATATGTGGATCCTAGCTACAAATGATTAGATTTCTAAGTGAGTAGGAATAAAACTCAGTAGCAGAGGCCAGTAAGCTAGAAAGGGGATATAAAGGGAATAGAAAGGAGGTAGGGGAGATTTAATAAGATGGTATTGTATATGTAAGTAGAAGAACAGACTTATGGGGGTGAAAAGGCCTATGTGAGGTCAGGGGAAGAGATTGAGTAAATGAAAGGTGGAGGAAGGAGAAATCAAAATCTAAGAGGGTATTAATAAGGCATATGGAAACCCACTTTTTAAAAAATTTTTTTTGTTCATTTTTATTTATTTATTTGAGACCAACAGACAGACAAAAAGAGGCAGATATATATAGAGAGAGAATGGGCGCACCAGGGCTTCCAGCCACTGCAAACGAACTACAGACGCGTGTGCCCCCTTGTGCATCTGGCTAACGTGGGTCCTGGGGAATCGAGCGTCAAACCAGGGTCCTTAAGCTTCACAGGCAAGCACTTTAACAGCTAAGCCATCTCTCCAGCCCAAAACCTACTTTTTTTTTGACAATGGAACACTCAGAAGCCATAGATTGTTACTAGAAAATTTGCAATGCCAGGCATAGGATACCTTCCAGTGAGTTGTTGGCCAGGGAGGTCCCTGATGGCCCCAAAACATTATAGGCCATGGCCGAGGCCCTTGGTTTCCCACCAGAATAGACCTCTGCCTATTGCTGAAGACTCCACATGCTTGGGCTGCAAGGTCACTGAGAAATCCTGCTGGAGCTGAACTGAAAAACCTCCTCCATGTAGACCAGCTGACAGAAAGCTGGAAAAAGCTATGCTGCATGCAATTCAATGAGAGACAGAGAAAGCACCTGTGGAGATACTCAACAGTGGACACTGCAAGCCTTAAAATTGGCCAGTGAGGCCAAATGAGCCAACGGTGCAATAGTGGCACGTGTGTTATGGGGGAAACCAACCACTCTGTAATTAGACTGGAGGCCTGCTCCATGGGAGGGAATACATCCCTGATGCTGAAAACCTACAATGGGGTAGTCATGAGCCCTTAGGGGTGTAACGTCTGCTGGTGTCTGGCTAAATGTGTATACTAGCTGACCAAACTGCCCAGTAAGCACTTCTGCTAATGTTCATACCCATATATTAATGCTACTCTCACTTTTGATTACAGAAGCTTCTCTTTTCAGGTGGCAGTGACCTTGGGGATGACTCAGAAGGCACCATGGTGCTGAGAAGAAGTGACAGAGGAGAGTGCTCAGCATTGCCTGCAAAACCAGAGGTTTGATTCCACAGGACCCAAGTAAGTTAGATGCACAGAGGGTATATGCGTCTGGAGTTCATTTGCAGTGGCTGGAGGACCTGACACACCCATTCTCTCCCTCTCTTTTTTTCTTTTTTTTTTTCTCTCTCTCTGCCTCTTTTTTCCCTCTCAAATAAATACAATTTATTTAAAAAAAACAACTCAGCATGGCACTGACACAAACACAACAGGTAAATCAACAGAGCAGAACAGAGGACCCCGATGTAAGTCAAGAAAGCTACAGCCATCTGATTTCCAACAAACATGCCAAAAATCTGGCTAATTGCATACATGATGCTCACCAAACTGCCTGGAAGCACTTTTCTTAATGTTTATACCCATACATTGAGGCTGCCAGGTTTAGCATTGCATGTGACTTGGAGTAATCACCAGTAGTAGAGGCCAGTAAACACAGCTAGTTTTTGTTTTATTTTGTTTTGTTTCTCAAGGTAGGGTCTCACACTACCCTAGACTGACCTGGAATTCACTATGGAGTCTCAGGGTGGCCTCGAACTCACGGCGATCCTCCTACCTCTGCCGCCCGAGTGCTGGGATTAAAGTTGTGCGCCACCACGCCCGGCTCAGCTAGTTTTCATTTTTTACTTTCAGTCAGGTCATATAGCTGAAAAAGTCCTTGAGCTTCTGCTCTTCCAGACTTCATGTCCCAAGTACTGGGATTGCAAGTGTACGCAGAGCTGGCACGCAAATTCAGGGCTGAACTAGACCCCCAGGCCCTTAAATGTTTTCTTTCTTTTTTTTTCTTATTTATTCATTGATTTGTTTGTTTGAACGAGAGGAAAAGGAAACAGAGAGGGAGAGAGAAACAGAATATGGAGGCACCAGGGCCTCCTGGCACTGCAAACAAACTCCAGATGCATGCGCCACTTTGTATGTCTAGCTTGATGTGGGTACAGGAGAATCACACCAGGCAATCAGGCTGGGCAAGCAGGACCCTGTAGCTGCTGAGCCATCTCTCCAGCCCCTCTTAAATGTTTTATTTTTTTTTAATTTTATTTATTTATTTTTTAATTTATTTGGGAGCGACAGACAGAGAGAAAGAGGCAGAGAGAGAGAATGGGCACACCAGGGCCTCCAGACAATGCAAACGAACTCCAGACGTTTGCATCCCCTTGGGCATCTGGCTAACATGGGTCCGGGGGAATTGAGCCTTGAACCGGGGTCCTTAGGCTTCACAGGCAGGTGCTTAGCCACTAAGCCAGCTCTCCAGCCCGTCTCTTAAATGTTTTCTAAGAGTAATATTAACACACTTTCTGTCAGAACACCTATCTAGCACTTGTCTAGCTTTCTAGCCTAAAAAGAGTCACTACTGAAGAGCTTTTTATCAATGGGATTATACCTATCAACTTTAAGAGCCAAAAATTGGGTTGGAGAGACGGCTTAACTGTTAAGGTGCTTGCCGGTAAAGCCAAAGGACCCTGGTTCGATTCCCCAGGACCCACATAAGCCAGATGCATGAGGTGGCACGGGCATCTGGAGTTCATTTCCAGCGGCTAGAAGCTCTGCACATCCATATTCATTCTCGCTCTCTCTTTCTCTCTCCCTCAAATAAATAAATACAGAAAGAAAAAAAAGAAAGAAAGAAGAAAGCCTTCAGAATATTTATCTTCACACTCTAAGTTACAATGACTCATGAGTTGTTCCACAGCAAGTTAAGATTTCATTAGGAAACGAAGCTATTTCTGCTTTACATTTATTCAAAGAACACTGCACCTGCCAAAGGCTGCCCAACCTTAGAATAAATTCAAAGTCCATCTGGTTTTGACGCAGCCGTAACATGACACCATGTGGTTTTCTACTTGCCATCAACTGTGAAACAAAATAGAAGGTCGAGCATGGTGGCGCATGCCTTTAATCCCAGTTTTGGGGAGGCAGAGGCAGGAGGATCACTGTAAGCTCACTGTGAGTTGGAAGGTCAGCATGAGACTACATAAGGAATTCCACATCAGCTTGGGTTAAAGCAAGACCCCACCAAAAGCGGGGGAGGAAAACTAACCCTAACCACAAAACAACAAAGAGTTCAAACTCATGAGTTCAAGGCCAGCCTGTGATACATGAGACACTGCATCAAAAATAAAAAATGGGAGAAGTACTGGAGAAACGGCTCAGCACTTAAGGCGCTTGATTACAAAGTCTAACAGCTGGAGTTCAATTCCCCAGGGTCCATATAAAGCCGGACACACAAAGTGGTACATGCATCTGGAGTTCATTTGCAGTGGCTAGAGACCCTGGCATGCCGAATCTCCATCTCCCCGTGCAAATAAACTATATATATGGGTTTCAAGGTAGGGACTCACTCTAGCCCAGGCTGACCTGGAATTCATTATGTAGTCTCAGGGTGGCCTTGAACTCACAGTGATCCTCCTACCCCTGCCTCCCGAGTGCTGGGATTAAAAGCATGCACTACCACGCCTGGCTAAATAGATTTTTAAGGGACTAGAGAGATGGCTTAACAGTTCAAAATTTGCCTGAGAAGCCTAAGGACCCAGGTTTAATTCCCCAGTATCCATGTAAGCTAGATGCACAAGGTGGCGCATACATCTGGAGTTTGTTTGCAGTGGCTGGGGACCCTGGCATGCCCATTCTCTCTCTTTTCCTCTGTTTCTCTTTCTTTATCTCAAATAAATAAATAAAATGTATATATTAAAAGAGAGAGAGAGAGATGCAGGACGTGGTGGTGCACACTTTTAGTCCCAGCACTCGGGAGGCAGAGGTAGGAGGATTGCCGAGAAACAGAGAAAAGGAGGAAAGAGCCCTAAAATTTAATTTTTTTAAATAAATCTTAAATTTATTTTTTTTAAAAAAGTAAATGAGGCTGGAGAGATGGCTTGGCGGTTAAGGCACCTACCTGTAAAGCTTATAGACCCATCTTTGATTCCCCAGTACTGACGTAAGTCAGATGCAAAGGGGGCACATGCATGCATCTGGAGTTTGTTTGCAGTGGCTGGAGGCCTTGGTACATCCATTCTCTCTCTCTCTCAAGTAAATAAATAAACAAAGATACTTAAAAGGGGGGACTCTGGAAAGATGGCTTAGCAGTTAAGGCACATGCCTATGAAACCTAAGAACTCAGGTTCGATTCTCCAAGTCCCATGTAAACCAGATGCACATGATGGCACATACATCTGGAGTTCATTTGAAGTGGCTAGAGACCCTGGAGTGCCCATTCTCGCTTTCTCTCTGTTTTTCTCTCTCCCTCTTACTCTGTCTGTAATAAATAAATAAAAATAAAATATTTTTTTAAAAAGCTGGACATGGTGGCTCATGCCTTTAGTCCAAGCACTCAGGAGGCAGAGGTAGGTGGATCACCATGAGTTCAAAGCCACCCTGAGACAACATAGTGAATTTCAGGTCCCCCTCAGTTAGAGCAAGACGCTACCTTGAAAAACAAAAACAAGGGCTGGAGAGATGGCTTAGCGGTTAAGCACTTGCCTGTGAAGCCTAAGGACTATGGTTCAAGGCTCAATTCCCCAGGACCCATGTCAGCCAGATGCACAAGGGGGCACAAGTGTCTGGAGTTCATTTGCAGTGGCTGAAGGCCCTGGCACGCCCATTCTCTCTCTCTCTCTCTCTCTCTCTCTCTCTCTCTCTCTCTCTCTCTCTCTCTCTCTCCCTCTTTCTCTGTCACTCTCAAATAAATAAATAAAATATTTTAAAAAAAGAAAAACAAAAACAAGAGTGCCCATACTAAATGTTGGTCAAAATATAAAGAAAGCAGACCTCACCACAATTGCTAATGGGCTATGTAAAATGACACAATCACTCTGACAAAGTTTGGCAATTTCTTACAACAGTTACAAAACGAGATGAACGTAGTAGTGCCGGTTTGCAGTCCCACAATTCAGGAGGCTGAGGCAGATAGTGAGACGCTGTCTCAAACAAAAATAAATAAATAAAGTTACTCTATTCAAAAATGGCAAGAAGTGAATCATTGAATTATACAATGAATGAGCCACTCTGAGATATACTATGTTCAGTATCTCCACATAATAAAGGTTATTTATGACAAGCCTACAGCCAACATAATACTAAGTGGGGAAAAACTTGAAGCTTTTCCACTAAAATCAGCAAGAAGACAAGGGTGTCCACTGTCCTCACTTTTATTAATGTAGTACTGCAAGTCTTAGCTATAACAATAAGGCAAGAGACACACAAAAGAGGGATATGCATTGGAAAGGTAGAGATCAAATTATCATTATTAGCAGATGACATGATTCTATACATAAAGGACCCTAAAGACTCTACCAGCAAACTGTTAGAGCTGATAAACACCTATAGCCATGTAGCAGGATACAAAATAAACACAGAAATCAGTAGTCTTCCTATGCATTAATAACAAACACACTGAGGATGAAATCAGGGAATCACTCCCATTTATAATTGCCTCAAACAAAATAAAATCCCTTGGAATAAACCTAACCAAGGAAATGAAGGATCTCTACAATGAGAAATTTCAAAACACTCAAGCAAGAAACTGCAGAAGACATTAAGAAAAGGAGAGACATCTCTTGTTCTTGGACTGGAGGAATAAATATTGTCAAAATGCACGTGTGCTACTTGCATCTGGTTTTACATGGGTTCTGAGGACCCAAACACCAGTCATCAGGCTTAGGTAGAAAGAACTTTTAACCACTGAGCCATCTCCCCAGTCCTGGACATTCCTTTCTATATCTATCCATATCCCCAGCATCCAACCACATTTTATAGATGAGGATGTTATCTCAGAATAATGATACGGATTCATATTACAAGTTGATCATGTAACTACTCAGATGCTATGACTGAAAATTAAATATCTAGTGATATGAAAGCACAAAAAAAAAAATATTGTCAAAATGTCAATCTTACCAAAAGCAATCTATATATCTAATGCAATCCCCATCAAAATCCCAATCGCATTCTTCACAGAAATAGAAAAAAAAATCCTAAAATTCACTTCAAAGCACAAAAACAACCTTGGCTATCCAAAACAATTTTCAGCAACAAAAATCAGCCTGTGGGTTTCAACATACCTGATTTTATTTTATTTTATTCTATTCTATTCACTATGTAGTCTCAGGGTAACCTAAAACACATGGTGATCCTCCTACCTCTGCCTCCTGAGTACTGGGATTAAGGGCGATTGCCACCACACCCAGCACCATACCTGATTTTAATCTATACTACAGAGCCATAGTAACACAAACAGCATGGTACTGGCACAAAAACAGGCATGTTAGATCAATGGAACAGAATAGAGGAACCACATGTAAGTCTGGGCAGCTACAACTATATAATCTTCGGGGGGAAAAAATGCCTTGTATACTCATTGGAGAAAAGACAGCCTCTTCAGCAAATGGTGCTGAGAAAACTAGATGTCTATAGATAGAAAGATGAAAATTGATCCTTACCTCTTTCCATGCATAAGAAGTAAGTTCAGATGGAGCACCCAAAAGTCATAGATTGTTCTTAGAAATATTTCAGTGCCAGGGAGGGGATACCTTCCAGTGAGTTGTTAGCCACGGAAGTCCCGGATGCCTCTAAAACATTACAGGCCATTGCCAAAGCTCTTGGTTTCCCACCAGGAATAGATGGTAAGACCCTATTGCTGAAGTCTCCACATACTTGGGCTGCAAGGTCACTGAGAAATCCTGCTGAAACTGAGCTGATAACCGCCTCCATGTAGACCAGCTGACAGAAAGCTGGAAGAAGCCATGCTGCAGGCAGTTAATAGAAGAGAGAGACTTCCGGTTAAGATGGCGGTGTAGCTACCATGCCAAAGCAGCCTGGGGGGGGGGGGGGAAGCCCAAAAACTCAGCAAAATACACACTTTTACTAAAAAGTGAGGTGTATAGGAAATTGAAGCAGCAGCGGAGAAGTAGAAGAGATCCAGAGCATCCAGAGCCCGCACAGCGACCATGGCAGCGGAGCACCAGAAAGCCGCCAGGCTCGGCTCGAGCCGCAGGAAAAGCCAGGTGCGGGCGCTTCCCTCACCCCGCGCTCTCCGCAACTCGGGACACGTGAGGGGAGAGCGGCAGCGAGCAGCGGAGGAGCAGACCGCGAGGGAGAAGAACACGTGGAGCAGCGAGACAACCAGAGCAGCCGCGGCTCCCTCCCCTCCCCCACCGCCTGAGCCCAGCTCCAGCGAACAGAGCAGCAGCCCGGGACCCGGCCACGCCAACTTGGGCTGACAGCGGGACCCAAGCAGGAGCAGAGCCCGGCAGCAACATCAGCGGCTCCGGCACCAGCAATAGTGGCCCCAGCAGTGGCGGATCCAATAGCAGCAGCAGGTCCAGCAGCAGCAGCTTCAGCAGCAGCAGCAGTAGCAGCAGCGGGGGTGCCGATCTGCAGGGCCACAGTCGCCAGGCTCGGTTTGCCCCACAGGAAAAGCCAGTGCCCAGCTCCAGAAATCGGGACAGCAGCCCAACGACCCAGTCAGCAACTTGACTGAGACCAAAATCATCCAAAAAGGTAACTGGGATTGATTGTACCAGGGAAGGGTCTCACTTGGTCACAAGCTGACTTGGATCCCTCAACAGACCAGAAATCTTAACCTCTTTGTTGATAGAGGATCTGGTTGTTATAATAACTACTCTTGCATAAATATTTGGTGCTGATTTTGATTGAATGTGTAAAGTGTTTAGTTCAATTTTAGAATCTACCTGAATTTTATTCCACTCAGCCTACTTGAATACTCCCATAGCAGGGAAACTCAACCCCTAGGAACACCTTTGTGGATACTCTGAGAGCCTTAAGAGCCATACCTAACCCATTAAGCTCCTACCCTGAAAATATATAACATCAAATCAATTGATACAGCTAAGAATAACTAGCTAGCTAGAAAATCCAAGCATTAACTTAATCCAAGATGCAAAAATATATACATTATAACACAAGAAACACTAAAAAGCAAGACAATATAAATCCACCTAACAGTATTAATGCATCAGAAATGACCTCCAGTGAGAACGAGTTAGAGGAAATGCCAGAGAAAGATTTCAAAAGAATGATTGTAAATATGTTCAAAGAAGTCAGAGAACAAATCAAAGGAGTCAAAGAGGAACTCAAAGAGGAAATCAAAGGAATCAAAGAAGATGCAGGACACCAATTTCATGAAATAAAGAAGACATAAATAATAAGGAAATAGAAATAATAAAGAAAAACCAGTCAGAATTACTAGCAATGAAGAACACAGTTAATGAAATAACAAACTCTGTAGAAAATCTCACCAGTAGAATGAATGAAGGAGAAGACAGAACATCTAAGTTAGAAGACCAGGTGACAGATCTAATACAGGCCAACAAAGAGAAAGACAAACTTATAGAAAAGTATGAGTGGGAATTTCAAGATATTCGGGACACTATGAAAAGATCAAATATTAGAATTCAGGGCATAGTAGAAGGAGAAGAATTCCACTCCAAAGGCATAGTAGGCATCTTCAACAAAATCATAGAAGAAAATTTCCCCCAAATTGGAAAAGAGGTGCCAATGCAGATACAGGAAGCCTTTAGAACCCCAGCCAGACAAAACTTGGAAAGAACCTCTCCTCACCATATTATAATCAAACTTCCAAACACACAAACCAAAGAAAAAATATTGAAAGCAGTTAGAGAGAAAAATCAAGTTACCTACAAAGGCAAGCCCATCAGGATTACAGCAGATTATTCAACACAAACTTTAAAAGCGATGTATTCCAAGTTCTGAAAGATAACAACTGTCAACCAAGGTTACTTTATCCTGCAAAGCTATCCATTCAAATAGACGGAAAAATAAGGACATTCCATGACAAAAGCAGGTTAAAGGAGTATTTGAAGAAAAACCAGCTCTATAGAAAATACTTGATAGAATCCTCCATGCTGAAGAAAAGGAAAAGCACACATATAAAGAACCTAGAAAAAACAAGCAATACTCAAATACTAGTTAACACAAGAGAGCACAGGTAGAACCGGAACCACAAAAAAAAAAAAAAAAAAAAGGTAAACATAAATACACACCTTTCAATAATATCTCTTAATATCAATGGCCTCAATGCCCCAACGAAAAGATATAGATTTGCAGACTGGGTTAAAAAACAGGATCCTACAATTTGTTGTCTCCAAGAAACTCACCATTCTACAAAGGATGGACATTATCTTAGGGTGAAAGGTTGGAAGACGGTGTTTCAAGCAAATGGGCCTAGAAAACAAACAGGGGTTGCTATCCTAATATCTGACAAGGGAGACTTTAGTCCAACGTTAGTCAAGAAAGATAAGGAAGGTCACTTTATATTGGTTAAGGGCACACTCCAACAGGAGGACATTACAATCCTAAACATATATGCACCTAACATGGGGGCTCCCAAATTCGTCAAACAAACACTATTAGAACTAAAGTCAAAGATAACACCAAACACGGTGGTGGTGGGTGACTTTAACACCCCACTCTCATCAATTGACAGGTCATCCCAGGAAAAAATAAACAGAGAGGCATCTGGACTAAATGAGGTCATAGAAGGAATGGACCTAACAGATATATACAGGACATTTCATCCAAAGACGGCAGAATATACATTCTTTTCAGCAGCACATGGAACATTCTCTAAAATTGACCTTATATTAGGACACAAAGCAAATCTTAACAAATTCAGGAAAATTGAAATAATTCCTTGCTTTCTATCTGACCACAATGGAATTAAACTACAAATCAGTAGCAAGAAAGGCTATAGAGCATACACAAAATCATGGAAACTAAACAATACACTACTAACTGATGAATGGGTCAATGAGGAAATCAGAAAATTTATAGAGTCAAACAATAATGAGAACATAACATACCCAAATCTCTGGGACACAATGAAGGCAGTTCTAAGAAGTAAATTTAGCCTTAAGTGCCTATATTAAGAAACTAGAAAGGTCGCAAGTAAATGACCTAATGCTTCACCTTAAAACCTTGGAAAAAGAAGAACAAGGCAAACCAAAAATCAGTAGACGGGAAGAAATAATAAAGATTAGGGCAGAAATTAATGAAATAGAAACAAAAAAAAAAAATCCAAAGAATTAATGAAACAAAGAGTTGGTTCTTTGAAAGGATAAACAAGATTGATAAACCCTTAGCAAATCTGACCAAAAGAAAGAGAGGAGACACAAATTAATAAGATCAGAGATGAAAATGGTAACATCACAACAGATTTCAGAGAAATTCAAGAAATCATAGGGACTTACTATAAAAGCATATACTCCACAAAGTATGAAAATCTGAAAGGAATGGATGATTTCCTTGATTTATATGACCTACCTAAATTAAGTCAAGATGAGATTAATCACTTAAACAGACCTATAACAAGCATGGAGATCCAAACAGTTATCAATAATTTCCCAACTAAAAACAGCCCAGGCCCAGGTGGATTCACTGCTGAATTTTACCAAACCTTCAAGGAAGAGCTAACACCATTGTTTCTTAAGCTTTTCCAGGAAAAAGAAAAAGAAGGAATTCTAGAAGAGAGAGAAATCACCAGTGGAGATACTCAACAGTGGACACTGCATGCCTCAAATTTGGCCAGGCAGGCCAAATGAGCCAATGGGTACAATAGTGGCATGTCTGTTATGGAGGAAACCAACCACTCTCTAATTGGACTGGAGGCCCACTCCAGGGGAGGGAATACATGCCTGATACTGAAAACCTACAATGGGGGTAGTCAAGATCCCTAGGGGTATAACATCTGCTGGGAGTCTGGCTGGCTAAATATATATACTATGCTTACCAAATTGTCCAATAAGCACTTCTTTTAATGTTCATACCCATATGTTAATGCCACTCTCACTTTTGGTTAGAGAAGCTTCTCTTTTCAGATGGCAGTGACCTTGCGATGACTCAGAAGGCATCATGGTGCTGGGAAGAAGTGACAGAGGAGTGCTCAGCACTGCAATATCTCTATCACACCTTCCAAGGCTCAGGGTCCATTGTGGAAGAGGTGGCGGGAAGAATGTTAAGAGACAAAGGAAGGGTAGGACTCCTTACAAAATGCTCCTGCACACACAAAATGGCCTGGATATTCATGACCTCGCAGTGCCTGACACTACCTACACAAGACCCTCATAATAGGACATCAGAATAAAAGAGAGACTGATTGAGAGGGGGAGGGGATATGATGGAGAGTGGAATTTCAAAGGGGAAAGTGGGGATGGGAGGGAATTACCATGGATTATTGTCTATAATTATGGAAGCTGTCAATACAAAAATAAATTTTAAAAACAGAGTTAAGTCCAAATGGACTGAAGACCTTGAAATCAGACTCAAAACTCTGAAACTGCTAGAGGAAAACAGGGGAGAGAAGACCCTTCAACATACTGGTCCTGGCAAAGACTTTCTGAATATAACCCCAATTGCTCAGGAAATAAAACCACAGATCAACCACTGGGACTTCATGAAATTACAAAGCTTTTGTACTGCAAAGGACACTCTGAATAGAGCAAAGAGGCAACCTACAGAATGGGAGAAAATTTTTGCCAACTATATATCTGAGAGAGGATTAAAGGTATGTGCCACCATGGCCAATTAGCCTTCTTTTTTTTTGTTTGGTTTTTCAAGGTAGGTCTCACCCTGTCCAGGATGACCTGGAATTCATTACATAGTCTCAGGTTGTCCTCAAACTCACAGAGATCCTCCTACCTCTGCCTCCCGAGTGCTGGGATTAAAGGCATGTACCACCACGCCCGGCAAGCCTTCTTTTTAAAAAATTTATTTTATTTATTTATTTGTAAGCAGAGAGAGAGAGAACAGGAAAGAGAATGGGCGTACCAGGGCCTCTAGCTACTGCAAATGAACTCCAGATGCATGTGCCACCTTGTGAATCTGGGTTACATGGGTCCTGGGGGGAAGCGAATCTGGGTCCTTAGGCTTGGTAGGCAGACGCCTTAACTGCTAAACCATCTCTCCACCTCCCACTAGCTTTCTTTCTTTTTTTTTTTTTTTTGTTTGTTTGTTTGGTTTTTTGTTTGTTTGTTTTTGTTTTTTCGAGGTAGGGTCTCACTTAGCCCAGACTGACCTGGAATTTCCTTGACAGTCTCAGGTTGGCCTTGAACTCATGAGAATCCTCCTACCTCTGCCTCCCCAAGTGCTGGCATGCACCACCACGCCTGGCCCAGCTAGCTTTCTTAATAACTGTGATTTCACTGGGCATGGTGGTGCACGCCTTCAATCCCAGCACTTGGGAGGCAGAGGTGGGAGGATCGCCGTGATTCAAGGCCACCATGAGACTACAGAGTGAATTCCAGGTCAGCCTGAACTAGAATGAGACCCTACCTCGAAAAACCAAAATATAAAAAAAATAAAAATAAAAATAACTTATTTCTATAGGTGAATGCTGTTTGGGTCAGTCAAGCTTTTTGCAGTGGAAAGCAGAAAACTCCATAGATTTATAACTTGTCAAAAAGATGAGAGTATGTGATGGTTGAATGCTCAGCCATAAATGAGACACATATATCACCCCTCCAAGGCTCAAGCAACATCTCCAAAGAAGGGTTAGAAAGAATGTAAGAGCCAAAGGAAACAGAGGAGTGATGTAGAATGATGACTTTTGGGCATGGCATAGTAATTCCACACAACTATGAATCACAGAAGTTATGATTACCTGCAAAAGCTTAGCCTGGAGCTGGGCATGGTGGTGCACACCTTTAGTCCCAGCCCTCGGGAGGCAGAGGTAGGAAGATTTCTGTGAGTTCGAGGCCACCCTGAGACTCCATAGTGAATTCCAGGTCAGCCTGGGCTAGAGGGAGACCCTACCTCAAAAGACCAAAATGAAAAAAAAAAAAAAGATTAGCCTGGGCTGGAGAGATGGCTTAGTAGTTAAAGCGCTTGCCTACAAAGCCAAAGGTCCCAGGTTTGATTCCCCAGGACCCATGTAAGACAGTTGTACAACATTATGCATGTGTCTGGAGTTTGTTTGCAGTGGCTAGATGCAATGGCATGCCCTCTCTCTTTCCCTCTCCCTCTCTCTCTCTCTCTCTCTCTCTCTCTCTCTCTTTCTCTCTCTCAAATAAATAATGTATAAAGATTAGGGGCTGGAGAGATCACTTAACAGTTAAGACTGAAGCCTAAGGACCCACGTTAGTTAGATCTCCCTCCAGATCCCACGTAAGCCAGATGCACAAAGGTAAGGCAAGCACATGGTCACACATGCCCACTAGGTGGTACAAGCATCTGGAGTTCAATTGCAGTGGCTGAGGCCCTGGTACACCAGTTCTCTCTCTCTCTCTCTCTCTCTAAAAAATACAAATATGAGAGCTAGGCGTGGTGGTGAATGCCTTTAATCCCAGCACTGAGGAGGCAGAGGTAGGAGGATCGCCATGAGTTCGAGGCCACCCTGAGAGTACAGAGTGAATTCCAGGTCAGCCTGGGCTAGAGCGAGACCCTACCTCAAAAACAAACAAACAAAGAAACAAAAAGATTAGACCTATGAACATCCTGTCATAAAGGGGAAACGAGTGTAAGAGGCCCCACGTCTTTAGAGATCTATACACAGCTAATGGTTGATGAAGGAGGGAGAGACATTTTCCCCAAGGTGTAGCCACTAATGAGGTACTCATGTTCTGATAAGAAACCTTAATGAAATTCACTGGGTCAAGAAAAAGAAACGGACAACAGGACGAGAAAGCAGAAGGGACTAGCTGAAAGAGGAACGGAGCCAGCGTGGTGGCGCACGCCTTTAATCCCAGCACTCGGGAGGCAGAGGTAGGAGGATCACCAGGAGTTCGAGGCCAGCCTGAGACTACATAGTGAATTCCAGGTCAGCCTGGGCTAGAGTGAGACCCCACCTCCAAAAAAAAAAAAAAAGAAAGAAAGAAAGAAAAAGAAGCAAGGGGGTCATCAGGAGTGGGAGAGGGCAGGAGGGTGTTGAGGAGGATGAATATGATCAAAATACATCATATATGACTAAAAAAAATAAATGAGAGCTGGGAGGCAGCTAGATGAGCAAACTTTGCTACACACACACACACACACACACACACACACACACACACAAGTGCGTGCACAAAAATAAAGGCAATTAGAAGGGTTAGCTCAGTGATAGAACACTAGCCTAGCGTGCACAAATCTGAGTTCAGTCCGCAGCACTGAAAAACAAAGGTTTTAAGTACCAGTGGCAGCGTACATGGGTACAGTAGCCAAGTGTGGTGCTGCCTGTTGCAAACCCAGCACTTGGAAGGCTGAGGTAGGAGCATTTTGAGTACTAGTTCAAGACTAGCCTGGGACAACGCTCTGTCTCAAAAGGAGAAAGGGGGCTAGAAAGATGGCTTGGTGTTTAAGGTGCTTGCTGTGAAGTCCTAAGGACCCAGGTTCAATTCCCCAGGACCCACATAAGCCAGATGCACATGGTGGTGCATGCGGCTGGAGTTCCTTTGCAGTGAGTGGCTGGAGGCCCTGATGTGCCCATTCTCTCCCTCTCCCCTACCCCCTCTCTGCCTCCTCTCTCCCTCTCGCAAATAAATACTTTTAAGAAAATGAGAGAAGCCAGGCGTGGTGGCGCACGCCTTTAATCCCAGCACTCAGGAGGCAGAGGTAGGAGGATCGCCGTGAGTTCGAGGCCACCCTGAGACTCCATAGTGAATTCCAGGTCAGCCTGGGCTAGAGTGAGACCCTACCTCGAAAAACCAAAAAAAAAAAAGAAAAGAAAAGAAAATGAGAGAGACTTCACTGAAAATACTATAGTTTATAGTTAAAAAAGAGGGCTGGAGAGATGGCTTAGTGGTTAAGGCGCTTGCTTGAGAAGGACCCAGGTTCAATTCCCTAGTACCCATGTAATCCAGCTGCACAGTGTGGCTCATGCATCTGGAGTTCATTTGCAGTGACCTATGGCAAGCCCCTTCTCCTTCTTTCTCTCTCTCATAAATAAAAATATCTTTTTTAAAAAAAAAGAGGGCTGGAGAGATGGCTCTGCAGTTAAGGTTCATGCTTGCAAAGCCTGATGGCCTGGGTTTGATTCCCCAGTACCCAAGTAAAAAGCCAGATGCCCAAAATGGCACATGCATCTGAAATTCATCTGCAGTGGTAGGAGGCCCTGGGGTACCTGTATTCTCTCTTTTTCTCTTTCTGCCTCTTTCTGTCTCTCTCTCTCAAATAAATAATTAATTAAAAAAAATATTTTCAGGGGCCAAAGAGATGGCTTAGGTGCTAAAGTGGTTTCCTGTGAAGCCTAAGGACTCAGGCTCAATTCTCCAGGACCCATATAAGCCAAATGCACGAAGTGGTGTATGTGTCTGGAGTTAGTGGCTAGAGGCCCTGGCACTCCCATTCTCACTCTCTCTAATAAATAAATAAGTAAATAAATAAAATACTTTTAAAATTATATTCATTCAACTACTCATAAAAATACAAAACATGAGTACATATTTTTCCAACTCACAAATTATGTTCTAACATTATAGAAGAAGAGCTAACACAAGCCTTTAAGAAACTTTAAGAAGACATAATTACTAGAATGCCTCATTTAGTGATCAATAAGCAATGTGATAGAAATGTTAAAGTATTAACATCCTACATTACATGCTTTGTTTAAAAACCAACACAGAAACCATTAACATTCAAAGGAATAGATCAATAGGAAAATGTGCATCATAAAACATAATTAGCTTGTCAAATAACAAACCTTTATAATATTTACGGTTGACAATAACCTGCCTGTAACTGCAAATTCTAAAGTGTCATTCACAAAAAGCATTATAAAACACCAAGAGAAAAATAACCTTAGAAATGACAGTTTATTACTTTAATGCTGTGATAGGAAACAGATTTTAAGCCAATTCCAATCAAGTGTTGCAGCAACCAGGCAAGAACTGAGAAGGGTCACCAGACGCAGGACACTGTATCTCAGATAAGCCCAGGGGGCGGGAGGGGGCTTTGATTTTTATTACATTTTGTTTTTAGACAGGGTTTCATTTAGCCCAGGCTTGCCTCCAACTCCCTGTGTAGATAAGGCTAGAATTAAACTCCTGACCTTCCTGCCTTTAACTTCCTAGTGTGGGGACTGACGCATGCAACACCCCAAGGGGATGGATCTGAAAGGATAGCAGAGATTCACTGCGGTCTATGAGGCTTAGAGCTTTGTTCTTTAAAATGAAGAACGTGGACTGAAGAGATAGATGGCTTAGCGGTTAAGGCACTTGCCTGCGAAGCCTAAGAACCCAGGTTCCATTCCCCGGAACCCACATAAGACAGATGCACACGGTGGTACATGAGCTTAGAGTTCATATGCAATGGGTTGAGGTTTCTCTTTTTCTATCTGTCCCCCCCCCGCCCCTAATAAATAAAAATTAAAAATATTAAAATGGAAAACTTTAAGAAGCCAGGCGTGTCGCTGGGCATGGTGGCGTTCTTAAGGCTGAGGCAGAAAGAATGTGACTTCAAAGCCAGTCAGTGCTTCATAATGCACAGGAGTTAGCCTAGGCTATCTCATATAGACAGAAGGACAGAGAGAAGGAAAAACTTTAAAGCCAAGGGTGGTGGCTCATAATCCCAGCACCCGGGAGGCTGAGACAGGGGTTTGCTGTAAGTTTGAGCCTGGGCTACACACGAAGTTCCAGGCCAGCAGGGGTTAAAGGGTAAGGCTTTATTTCAAAAAATTAAAAGCAAGTAAAACTTCACAAGTAAACACAATGGGCATCAAAATCAAAATCACACTGTGTATTTAGTTCTTATCTCTGATTAATAAGACTTTAGGTTGAAGACCAAACATTAAAAACAGGAGCTACGGGATGGAAGGATGGCTTAGCGGTTAAGGCGTTTGCCTGAAAAGCCAAAGGACCTAGGTTCAAATCCCCAGGACCCATGTTAGCCAGATGTACGGGGGGTTGGGGGTTGAGGGGGGATGTATCTGGAGTTCATTTGCAGTGGCTGGAGGCCCTGGCATGCCCATTCTCTCTCTTTGTCTCCCTCTTTCTGTCAAATAAATAAATAAATACAAAATATTTTTTAACAAATAAAATAAACTAACAGGGGCCAAGGAGATGGCTCAGTAAGTCATGTGGCATGTAACCATGAGCACATGAGTTTGGATGCCCAAACCCGTGCAAAAAAAACAGGAAGCTATGATGGGCATCTGTAATCTCAACATGCCTAGGGTGACGGGACAGCAAGACAGGAAAGTTTCCCAAAAGCTTGCAAGCCAGCCAGCGTGGCAAAGGACCTATGAACACCAACAAGAGTCTGTGCGAAGGAGGAAGATGGCAAGGACGGATGCCCACTGAGTGCTCTCTGACCTCCGGACACGTGCCACGGCAACACACTTGAACAAACCAAAAGGAGGCTGAAGAGATGGCTCAGCGGTTAAAGGCGCCTCCTTACACAGCCTGAGTTCGAGTCTCCAGTACCCATGCAAAGGCACATGTGTCTGGAGCTCATGTGGAAATGCCCCAATTAAAAAAAAAAAAATTTATTTTAGTTTTTTTGAGGTAGGGTTTCACTCTGGTACAGGCTGACCTGGAATTCACTACGTAGTCTCAAGGTAGCCTTGAACTCACAAGTGATCTCCTACCTCTGCCTCCCACCACACCCAGCCCCAATTTTTTTTTTTTTTTTTAATAAAAAACATAGCCAGACCTGTTTCCAGATAATCAGCTTGTCCTGACACTATTCCTAGGAAATGCAGGGCCTCTTGAATAACTTTCGTAAGATAAATAAATAAATAATATTTTGGAATAGTTCCAAAAAAAAAAAAAAAAACATAGCCAGAGCCATGCCTTTAATCCCAGCGCTTAGGAGGCAGAGGTAGGAAAATTGCTGTGAATTTAAGGCCACCTTGAGACTAGTGAGTGAATTCCAGGTCAGCCTGGGCTAGAATGAGACCCTTGGAAAGCCAAAAAAAAAAAAATTTAGTCCTGGCACTCCCTTTGATATCAGCACCCGGGAAACAGAAGTTGAAGGATTACTGTGAGTCCAAAGCCAGCCTAGGTTACACAGTCAGTCCCAGGTCAACCTGATCTACAGTGATACCCTGCCTCAAAAATCCAACCCCATGCTGAGTATGGTGGTTCATGCCTTTAATGCCAGCACTCAGGAGGCAGAGGTGGTATGAGGATTACCATGAGTTCGAGGCCACCCTGAGAATACAGTGAATTCCAGGTCAGCCTAGAGTGAAACCCTACCTGAAAAAAAATAAATAAAAATAAATAAATTCAAGCCCAGGCTGGAGAAATGGCTTACTGGGTAGAGTGCTTGTCTGTGAAACCTAAAGACCCAGGTTTGACTCCCCAGAACCCATGTAAGCCAGATGCACAAGGTGGCACATGCATCTGGACTTCGTTTGCAATGTCTGGAGATCCTAGAATGCTCACGTGCTACCCCACCACCACCTCCCTTCCTCCACCCACTCCGCCTCTTTGTCAAAATTAAAATTAAAAAAATCAAAATTAAAAAAAGAAACCAACCCCCTTAAAAAATCTTTTTTGTTTGTTTGTTTTAGTATATTTTATTTTTATTTATTTATTTGACAGAGAAAGAGAGAGAGAGAATGGGTACACCAGGACCTCCAGCCACTGCAAACAAATTCCAGATGCATGCGCCCCCTTGTGCATATGGCTAACATGGGCCTTGGGGAATCAAACCTGGGTCCTTTGGCTTTGCAGGCAAATGCATTAAGTGCTAAGGCATCTCTCCAACTCTGTTTGTTTGTTTGTTTGTTGAGGTAGGGTCTTACTCTAGCCCAGGCTGACCTCAAATTCACTCCATAGTCTGAAGGGTGGCCTTGAACTGACGGCAATCCTTAAAGATGTGTGTCACCAAGCCCGGCAAAACACTCTTTTTTTTTTTTTTTGATAATGTTTTTTTTAAACTTTTTTATTTATTTATTTGAGTGTGACAGACACAGAGAGAAAGACAGGTAGAGGGAGAGAGAGAGAATGGGCGCGCCAGGGCTTCCAGCCTCTGCAAACGAACTCCAGACGCGTGCGCCCCCTTGTGCATCTGGCTAACGTGGGACCTGGGGAACCGAGCCTCGAACCGGGGTCCTTAGGCTTCACAGGCAAGCGCTTAACCGCTAAGCCATCTCTCCAGCCCCGGCAAAACACTCTTAACAAGTAAGTATGTGTGATGGTCAATGCTAATTGTCAACGTGACTGGATCTAGAATCACCTAGAAAACAAACTCCTGGGTATGTCTGTGAGGGATTTTCTACATTAGGTTCATCGAGATAGCACAATCCAGCCTGCATGGCACCTTTGCATGGTCTGGGGCTCCAGACTGAATAAAAAGGAATGAGCTCTGTTTGCTGACTATGGACTGAATGTGATCCGTTCTGCTTCATGATCCTGGCACCACGCCTTCCCTGACAAGACGGACAGTAACCTCCAAGTATGAGGAAACAGACCCTTCCTCCCTTGAATTGTTTCTGTCAATTGCTTTGTCACAGAATCACAGAAAGTAAATAATACAATATGTAATTTAAAAAAAGGGGGTGGGGGGAACGGACTTCTGGCTGGGCATGGTGGCGCACACCTTTAATTCCAGCACTTGGGAGGCAGAGGTAGGAGGATCGCCGTGAGTCTGAGGCCAACCTGAGCCAACGGGTACAACAGTGGCACATCTGTCATGGTGGAAACCAACTGTCCTCTAATTGGACTGAAGGCCTGCTCCATGGGTGGAAATGCATCCCTGATACTGAATACTTAAAACAGGGGTAGTCATGAGCTCTAGGGGTGCAACGTCTGCTGCTGTCTGGCTAAATGCATATACTATGCTTATCAAACTGCCCAGTAAGCACTTCTCTTAATGTTCATACCCTTATATTAATGCTACTCTCACTTTGGGTAGAGAACCTTCTCTTTTCAGATGGCAGTGACCTTGGGATGACTCAGAAGGCATCATGGTGCTGGAAAGAAGTGACAGGAGGGCAATGGCCTATAATGTTTTGGCGGCAGCAGGGACCTCCCTGGCCAACAACTCACTGGTATCCCATCCCTGGCACTGAAAATCTTCTAGTAACAATCTATAACTTCTGGGTGTTCCATGGTCCAAAAAAGTAGGTTTCCATACGAGTTATTTATATCCTCCTAGATTTTGATTAGCCCTCCCCGACCTTTCCTTTACTCAATCTCTTCCCCTCACCTCACTTAGGCCTTTTCACCCCCATTAATCTGTTCTTCTACTTACACAAATACAATACCATCCTATTAAGTCTCCCCCCCCCCCCCAGCTTCTATTCCCTTTATATCTCCTTTCTAGCTTACTGGCCTCTGCTATTGAGTTTTCTTCCTACTCACATAGAAGTCTAATCATTTGTAGCTGGGATCCACATAATTAATTTTTCAATACGTAAACAAACAGGGCTCCGTGGACTGGCCATGCAAGCTTGAGTACCTGAGCTCAGATCCCCAGAACCACACGCTATTGCAGTCATGCCTCCATCCAGACCCTTGGAAAGCCAAAAAAAAAAAAATTTAGTCCTGGCACTCCCTTTGATATCAGCACCCGGGAAACAGAAGTTGAAGGATTACTGTGAGTCCAAAGCCAGCCTAGGTTACACAGTCAGTCCCAGGTCAACCTGATCTACAGTGATACCCTGCCTACCCGCTTCTATTCCCTTTATATCTCCTTTATATCTCCTACGGCCCAAAGACAACTGTCCACATGCCCAGGGGGTCACACAGCCTGGTGAAGGAGCAATGCAGTGGTAGACACGAAACCCTGCCTGAGAGCCAGGCGTGGTGGCGCACGCCTTTAATCCCAGCACTCGGGAGGCAGAGGTAGGAGGATCGCCGTGAGTTCGAGGCCACCCTGAGACTTCATAGTGAATTCCAGGTCAGCCTGGGCTAGAGTGAGACCCTACCTTGAAAAACCAAAAAAGAGAGACCCTACCTCAAGCAAGGTAGATGGTGTGGACCGACACTCAAAGCTATCCTCTGATCTCCACAGGCATGCTATAGCATGCACAATGCACTCACACACATGAAAATGTATATACATACATATATACACACAAAAAATAACAATAATAAATCTAGCTGACACAGCAGCTCACACAGGAGGAGCAGTTAAAAGGCACTTTCCTGCAAAGCCTAAGGATCCAGGTTCGATTCCCCAGATCCCACGTCAGCCAGACGCACATGGTGGCACACGCATCTGGAGTTCGTTTGCAGTGGTTGAAGGCCCTGGTATGCCCATTCTCTCCCTCTCTCTCAAATAAATAAAAACAGAATATTAAGAAGAGGAAATTAGAAGGAGAAAGATGTGTTACGATAACAAAAACCATTTTTTTTTTTGGATGTTCTTTTCTTTTCTCAATTTTTATTAACATTTTCCATGATTATAAAAAATATCCCATGGTAATACCCTCTCTCCCCCCGCCCCCACTTTCCCGTTTGAAATTCCATTCTCCATGATCTTTTCCTCCTCCACAGAAAGCATCTTCCTCACATCATGGCAAACACAAGACAAGCATTTTCTTGATCCAAAAAGAAAAAAAAAAAAAGATGTTTAACTTACTAGCATGTTTGTCTGCAAGCATAATAAGGGTGTTGGAAATATCTCGTCTTCTATAAAAGCACACAACTTTTGCTTCCACGTTGCCACTTGCAGTCTAAGAAATAAAAATAAATAAATAAACGTTATATGGGGGCTAGGGCATAGTTCAGTTGGTAAACTGCTTGCCTAGCATGCATAAAGCTCTGGGTTCAACTCCCAACACCATGTAAACCAGGCAGGGTGGCACACACCTATAATCCCAGCACTGGAAAGAGTTGAAAGGCTCAGAAGTTCAAGGTCATAGAGCAAGTTCAAAGTAAACCAACCAGCCCTTTAATCCCAGCACTCAGAGCAAGACCCAACAACAACAACAACAAAAAAAAAAAAAAAAACATATAGTCAGCCAGCCTAGGTTACAGGAAACAGAGAATAAAGCTGGCAAGGGACCTGGGATGTAGCTCAGTAATGAAATGTCCTGAAAAGAAGCTGGGCCTAGGGGCTGGAGAGATGGCTTAGCGGTTAAGGCGCTTGCCTGCAAAGCCAAAGGATCCCGGTTCAATTCTCCAGGACCCACGTAGATGCACAAGGGGACGCATGCATCTGGATTACGTTTGCAGTGGCTGCAGGCCCTGGCGTGCCCATTCTCTCTCTTTCTCCCTCTCTATCTCTCCCCCCCCCTTTCTCTCTCAAATAAATAAATAAAATATACTTTGAAAAAAAGAAGATGGTGACTTATGACTACAATCCCAGCACTCAGGAGGCAGAGGCAGGAGGATGACAGCAAGTTGAAGGTCAGCCAGATCTACAGAGTTCCAGGCCAGCAAGGGCTACCTAGTGAGACCCTGTCAAAAAAAAAAAAAAAAGAAAAGAAAAGGGGGACTGGAGAGATGGCTTAGCGGTTAAGGCACATGCCGGCAAAGCCTAAGGATCCAGATTCGATTCTCCAGGTCCCACATAAGCCAGATGCACATGGTGGTGCATGCATCTGGAATTTGTTTGCAGTGGCTGGAAGCCCTGGTGTGCCCATTCTCTCTCTCTCTCTCTCTCTCTCTCTCTTTCTGTCTCAAATAAATAAATAAATAAAAAGAAAAGGTAGGGGAGATGGCCCTTACTTGCAAACCTTGGTGACCCTGGCTTGGTTACCCAGTACTCAGGTAAAGCCAGATGCAAATGTGGTACAACCACACACACTAACACACATACACACGCACACAAGTACACACACAAAGTTTAAAAAGGTATAAAGGGAGACCCTATCTCAAAAAAAAAAAACAAAGAATTAAAATTGAAAAAAAATAAATAAAAAGGAGAGGAAATTAATCCCCTATTTTGTGTGTGTGTTGTTGTTTTTTTTTTTTTTTTTGGTTTTTGAGGTAGGGTCTCACTCTAGCCCAGGCTGACCTGGAATTCACTATGGAGTCTCAGAGTGGCCTCGAACTCACGACGATCCTCCTACCTCTGCCTCCCGAGTGCTGGGAGTAAAGGTGTGCGCCACCATGCCCGGCTTAATCCCTTAAATTTTAAAATCCACATATGGGGCTGGAGGGATGGCTTGCGGTTAAGGCACTTGCCTTCAAAGCCAAAGGACGTAGGTTCGATTCCCTAGAACCCACAAGGTGGCATATGCATCTGGAATTCATATGCAGTGGCTGGAGGCCCTGGTACACCTATTCTATCTCTCTTTCTCTCTCTCCCTCTCTCCTCTTTCTGTCAATTAAATATATATATATTGGCAGTTATAGTGCTTGCCTACAAAGCCAAAGGACCCAGGCTTGATTCCCCAGGATCTACACAAGCCAGATGCACAAGGTGGTGCATACATCTGGAGTTTATTTGCAGTGGCTAGAAGCCCTAACGTGCTCATTCTCTCTCTCTCTCTGTCTATCTGCCTCTTTCTATCTCCCTCTCTGTCTCTAATAAACAAACAAAATTTGTCAATTTCATGAAGTTTGGCAGCAACATTTTAGTGAAAAATTGTCTTGTGGAAATACTGCCCTTGAAAATTGAAACCATATTAAATTTCTACCAAAAAATGCCAATATATTTCACAATATTGTGATCAAACATCCTCCTGAAGAAATGATCCAGCAATCTGCTAAATGAACAGGCCAATGTTTCCCTGTCAATAAAATCTATCTGTTTTCAACGATAAGTTTTATTCTATTTTTGTCTCATTAGTGAGCTCTTCCAACATCAAGACTCTACAAAAATTATCAGGTTTTTTTTGTTATTGCTTTTTGCGGTAGGGTCTTGCTCTAGCCCAGGCTGACCTGGAATTCACTATGTAGTCTTGGGTCTCCCAAGTGCTGGGATTAAAGGTGTATGCCACTACACCCAATGATAGTATCAAATTCTTCTTTTAATATTTATTTATTTGAGAGAGCAAGAAAGGGAAAGAGACAGAGAGAGAGATAATGAGTGTACCAAGGCCTCCAGCCACTGCAAATGAACTCTAGATACATGCACCACCTTGTACATCTGGCTTACATGGGTCCTGGGGAATCAAACTGAGGTCCTTTGGCTTTGCAGGCAAATGCTTTAATTGCTTAATTGCTAAGCCATCTCTCTAGCCCCTAAAAGATTGCTTTTTGTTGTTTGTTTGTTTGTTTGTCTTTTTGAAGTAGGGTCTTGCTCTAGCTCAGGCTGACCTGAACTCAGTATGTATGTATTCTCAGGGTGGACTGAACTCACACAATTCTCCTACCTCTGCTTCCCAAGTGCTGGGATGAAAAGTGTGTCAAATTCTCTTTTAGTCTTGCCTAGTTTGCATTCAGGTTTGGTAGAGTTATTTGGAGGGAAAGAGAAAGGTTAAAATCGAAAACTGGTTGTCAATTTTTCTTTTTTTTTAAATTCTTTTCTATTTGTTAAATATTTATTTACCGCTTGAGAGAGGAAGAGGCAGAGAGAGAGGGAGGGAGAGAGAGAGAGGGCACCCCAGGACCTCTAGCCACTGTGAATGAACTCCAGATACATGCATCACCTTGTACATCTGTCTTTACATCAGTACTGGGGAATTGAACCTGGGTCCTTTGGCTCTGCAGGCAAGCACCTTAACTGCTAAGCCATTTCTGCAGCCCCAAGTTTTCTTTGGTTAATCTCTGGGGTGGATGTCGTTCTTGCTTGTAAAGACTGAGCCAGCAGTGCTGCAGAGATTGCTTAGTGGTCAATGCACTTGCCTGCAAAACCTAACGAGCCAGGTTCAGTTTCCCAGGAGCCACGCATCCGGTGTTTGTTTGCAGTGGCTGGAGGCCCTGGCATGCCCATTCTGTCTCTCTTTTCTCTCTCTCTACTTGCAAATATTTTTTTTTTTAATGTCTATTTATTTGCAAGGAGAGAGGGACGGAGAGATTATGCACACCAGGGCCTCCAGCCACTGCAAATAGACTCCAGATGCATGCCCCACTTTGTTCATTTGGCTCCACGTGGGCACTGGGGAATGAAACTGGCTCTGAAGGCAAGTGTCTTAACTGCTGAGCCATCTCTTCAGCCCTAAAATACATATACATATGTATTTTATTTATATATATTTTTTTATTTGTATATATATGTATTTATGTATATATGTATATATTTAAATATGTATATATTTAAAAGATTTTGCCTGTGTGTTCTTATTTTGAAACAGAATCTTACTAAGTAGCCCAGTTGGCCTTGAAGTCAATTCTTTTACTTTAGCCAATTGAGTGAGGCTGGCTGGCTTCCTCCCTCTCCTTTCCTTTCCTTTCTTCCTCTCCTCCAGGTCTCTCCCCTCCATTCCCCTCTTTCCCTTTTAAATGTCTTATTTATTTATTTATTTATTTATTTATTTATTTATTTATTTTGGTTTTTCAAGGTAGGGTCTCACTCTAGTCCAGGCTGACCTGGAATTCACTATGTAGTCTCAGGGTGGCCTCGAACTCTCGGCGATCCTCCTACCTCTGCCTCCCAAGTGCTGGGATTAAAGGCATGCACCACCATGCCTGACTTATTTTATTTTATTTTATTTTTTTGGTTTTTCAAGCTAGGGTCTCACTCTAGCCCAAGCTGACTTGGAATTTACTATGTAGTCTCAGGACAGCCTCGAACTCATGGCTATCCAACTACCTCTACGTTCCCAAGTGCTGGAATTAAAAGCATGTGCCACACCACACCCAGCTTGTTTAGTTATTTGAGAAAGAGAAGAGAGAGAGAAAATGGACACGCCAGGGCCTCCTAGCCATTACCAACGACCTCCAGACTCATGTGCCACCTTGTGCACCTGGCTTTGCGTGAGTCCTGGGGAAGCAAGCCTGGGCTGCCAGGCTTTGCAAGTTAGGCCTTCAAGTGTCATCTCTCCAGCCCAAGGTCTCGCTCTAGCACAGGCTGACCTGGAACTCACTCTGCAGTTCAGGTTGGCTTCAAACTCATAGCAATCCTCCTACTTCAGGCTCCAAGTGCTGGGATTAAATGTGTGACCCAGCATACCCGGCATGGGGTATGGGGGTTTTTGAGGCAGTCTCATTCGGTAGCCCAAGCTGGACTATAACTATGTAGCCCAGGTTAGCCTTAAAATTCCCAGCATCCTCCCACCTTAGCCTCTCCAAGGCTGGATTTACAGGTGTGAGACTGCACAGGCCCAGCTGAATTTCCTCCTTCTAAAGCTGGAGGGGAAATATTAGCACACTAACAAAGGAAAGATAGAGCACTTGGGAGGCTGAGGCAGGAGGATTATGAAGTTGATTCTAGCCTGGACTACACAGGGAGTCTATCTCAAACAAACAGACCAAAAAATAATACACATATATTTCTGTCAATCTGCCTCTTCCGCTCTCTAGCCCTCTCTCTCAAATAAATCCAGTCACGAATGACCTAATCTTTGAGGCTCTGAGGAATTTGAAAAAATGTACAATTTTTGGGCAAAAATATTCAGTAACAATGTTTAATGCCAAAGAGACCAAAAAAAAAAAAAAAAAAAAAGTAAAAGAATATTCAGAATCCTGGGCTAGACAGGTGATTTAGCATTTAATATACTTGCCAGCAAAGACAAAGGACCCAGGTTCAATTCCTCAGGACCCATGTAAGACAGATGCACATCTGGAGTTCATTCACAGTGGCTAAAGGCCCTGGCACACCCATTCATTCATATTCTCTTTCTCTTTCTACCTCTTTATCTCTCTCAAATAAGTAAATAAACATATTAAAATAAAAAGAATATTCAGAAGTCAGGCATGGTGGCACACACCTTTAGTCCCAGCACTCAGTAGGCAGAGGTAGGAGGATTGTTGTGAGTTCAAGGCCACCCTGAGATAAAATGAATTCCAGGTCAGCCAGGGCTAGAGTAAATCCCTATCTCAAAAAACTAAAAAAAAAAAAAAAAAAAAAAATCTGGAGCTGGAGGGATGGCTTAGCAGTTAAAAGTGTTTGTCTGCAAAGCCAAAGGACCCAGGTTCGATTCCCCAGGACCCACATAAGCCAGCTGCACAAGGGGATGCATGTGTCTGGAGTTCGTTTACAGTGGCTTGAGCCCTGGAGCACCCATTTTTTTATTTCTCTCTCTCTCCCTCTCTTTCTTCCTCTTTCTCTCTGTCAAATAAATAAATAAATAAATAAATAAAATATTTTTTAAAAAAGAATATTCAGAACCCTGTATAACTCTCTATTCTGAACTCTCTACCTTAAAGAGTCTGGAACTGAAAGTAAAAAATAACCTTTTAGGCCTTTTACCCAATAACCCTTCAATGGAAAACAACCAAAGTGGGGGAATACCTTGTTAAGTTCTTCTATTCTTCTGATTAGGTATGGGTTGCTGGAGGAATTCTCAAAGTAGACATAATCTGTAATCACAAGAAGTTACAGAACTTAATAATTTCAACATAAAGCTCGCATTTGGCAATCCTCAACTTTCTGCATTAGGCAATGCACTATGGGAAGCAGGTAATAAATTCACCTGCGATGTGACATGCATACAGTACAGTGTACCACGTGCCTGATTCCATACCGCCATTTCCAGGCCGGGCGTGGTGGCGCACACCTTCAATCCCAGCACTCAGGAGGCAGAGATAGGAGGATCCTCCTGAGTTGGAGGCCACCCTGAGAGGACACAGTGAATTCTGGGTCAGCCTGGGATTAAATAGGGCTGGAGAGATGACTTAGCGGTTAAGGCATTTGCCTGAAAAGCCGAAGGACCCAGGTTCGGTTCCCCAGGACCCACCTAAGCCAGATCCACAAGGGGGCACATGTGTCTGGCATTCAAGTTCATTTGCAGTGGCTGGAGGTCCTGGCACTCCATGGCACGCCCATTCTCTCTCTCTCCCCCTCCCTACTTCCCTCACTCTCTCTGTCTCCCTCATCAATAAAAACAGGCTGACATTTCCGGCCTCACTATGTAGTCTAGGCTGGCCTGTAACTCAATATCCTCCAGCCTCAGCCTCAAACTTTCTATGCAGCAGAGGTTGGTCTTGAACTCCTGATCCTCCTTTTCTCACCTCCCTAGGATTACAGGTTCATGTCACCAACAACAGGACAAAGGAAAACCAGAGAGACAGGAAGAACGCTCCCCAAACTTTGAGGTCAGCCAAAACTACATAGCTAGCTGTCTCAAAAAGAGAGAGAGAGATGGCTTCGCGGTTAAGGCACATGCCTGCGAAGCCTAAAGACCCAAGACTGATTTTCCAGGTCCCACATCAGCCAGATGCACATGGTGGCACACGCATCTGGAGTTCATTTGCAGTGGCTGGAGACCCTGACATGCCCATTCTCAATCTCTCTCATAAATAAATAAAAATAAATCTTGAAAAAAAAAGGTAGGGGCTGGAGAGATGGCTTAGCAGTTAAGGCACTTGCCTACGAAGCCTAAGACCCAGGTTGGATTACCCAGATCCCATACAATGTAGTGCACACATCTGGAGGGCCCTGGTGCACCCATATTCTCTATCTATATATCTATGACTCTTTCTCTCTCTCTTAAATAAGTCAATAAATAAAAATAGGGGCTGGAGCTCCTGGTCTAGTGGCGCACGCTTTTCATCCCAGCACTCAGGAGGCAGAGGTAAGGGGCTTGCTGTGAGTTCAAGGCCAGACTGGAGACTACATAGTGAATTCCACATCAGCCTGAGCTAGAATGAGACCCAAGGTCAAAAAAAGAGGAGGCTGGAGGAATGGCTTAGCCGTTAAGATGTTTGTCTGCAAAGCCAAAGGACCCAGGTTTGATTCCCTAGGACCCCAGTTAGCCAGATGTGCAAGAGGACGCACGCGTCTGGAGTTCATTTGCAGTGGCTGGAGGCCCTGGCGCACCCTTTCTCTCTCTCTCTCCTCCTCCTCCTCTTTCTCTGTCAAATAAATAAATAAAAAATATTAAAAAAAAAAAAAAAAAAAGGACTGGAAGGGCTGGAGAGATGGCTTAGCGGTTAAGCGCTTGCCTGTGAAGCCTAAGGACCCCGGTTCGAGGCTCGGTTCCCCAGGTCCCACGTTAGCCAGATGCACAAGGGGACGCATGTGTCTGGAGTTCGTTTGCAGTGGCTGGAGGCCCTGGCGTGCCCATTCTCTTCTCTTTCTTTCTCTCTCTCTCTCTCTCTCTCTTTCTCCCCCCCCCCACCTCTCTCCCTCTCTATCGCTCTCAAATAAATAAATAAACAAAAAAAAAGTTTTTAAAAAAAGGGACTGGAAAAATGGCCCAAAAGATGGTCAGTAATTAAAGAACCTTGCTTGCTAAGCCTGAAGAACTGCCTGGGTTCGATTCCCCAGAACCCACGTAAAGTCAGATGAAGATGTCTGGAGTTAAGTCTGCAGCAGCGGGAGGCCCTGGCATGACCACACGCTCTCAAATAAATACATAGGCAAATAAATATTCAAAACTATAAATAAAAATAAACCTAAACAAAACACTGACACTTCATCCGTGTCACCGCTGAACAGTCAGGGCCCACTAATGCATTCTCTCTGCTGTTTCCACATGTTTTCCCTCCAATTCAATTGGCTCTGAAGTATGCTTGTCACATAAAACTGTGGACCTAGGACAAATTCTGAGCAAGGAGAGAGGCTTAACTGGCCATTTTCCATTTCCATCATCAACTTAAAAAAAGCAAAAAAAAAAAAACAAAAAACCCAAAAAACCCCACAAACTTTAGAGCTGGGCGTGGTGGCATACATAGTAGGTCTTTAATTCCAGTGCTTGGAAAGCAGAGGTTGGTGGGATCACTGTCAGTTCGAGGCCACCCTGAGACTACATAGTGAATTCCAAGTCAGCCTGAGCTAGAGGGGGACCCTACCTCAAAAAGCAACAATAACAACAACCACAAAAAACTTCCAGGTAGGCAGAGTAGGTTAGAGGAAGCACGGGGACAAACGTTTCCAAAAAGAAAAGGAGAGGGGGAGGGGGGAGGGAAGGGCCTGGGGCCACTTGCTGAGAGAGGCCCTCGGGGAGGGGTGGGGTGGGGGGGTGAGGGGCATGATGCTGGAATCTTCACCCCTGTGACCATAGTCAATCCAAATCCATTCAGGCTCTGGCCACAGGGAAACGATTGCAAAGTCTTCAATTAAAAAAAAAAAAAGAAAATGAAAATGAAAATGTCAAGCGTGGCTGGAGCGTCCCTACTGTGTGTTTAAGCGTGGCTGGAGCGTCCCTACTGTGTGCTTAAGGCTCCCTGCACCGTCCCGGTCTACCTCGGGGGCCGTCTGCAGCCTCTTGGCTCGGTGGCCTCATTTTAGCCAGGCCCGTCCCAGGGCCGCCCGCCGGGAGCTCCGCGAGCGAGCCGAGGAGGAAGAGCGAAGCCTCAAACAGGCGAACACGCCAGCGATCGGAATTATTATTTTACCAGGAAAGAGGGAGGGAGGGGCGGCGGAGGAAGGAGAAAGTTTGTTTGACCTTATTTCTCTCTCTCTCTCTCTCTCTCTCTTCTTCTTCTGCGTGAGACTGTGCAGCCCAAGACAGCAGCCGGAGCAAACCGTCCAGGTGGAGCTCAAGTCCTCCCGCCTCTCTGTCTGGGGGTCCCTGCGCCCCCCCCCACCCCCCGTGCCCGAACCCCCGAGCGCAGAGCCACTCTTGGGGAGTAGAGGTGTATGTGGGGGGTGGTGAACGCAGGAAATGTGGGGAGTGCATGTAGCAATTGAGGATGCATGGGCCCTGGTTCTGCAAACAGGCCTGTCCAGCTGTGCACACCAAGTGTGGGTCACCCTCGTCCCCCGCTCACCCCGTGGCCCACACTTGCATGGGGGAAAAAAAAAAAAAAAGGCAGCGGTGGGGCACATGTCCCCCCCCCTCTCTTTTCTGTTCCCAACCACCACCACCACCACCACCCCAAACCCCACCTTGCTGCCTAGGAAAAAGGCCACTGGGCTAGACGGTGGTGGGGGTAGGGTCTGGGGGGGGCTGTTGCAAGGGCCTTGCCCCCCTCCACCACCAGCTGGGGTTTCGTGCACGGGGAGGGACCGCGCGTCCCCAAGTCGAACCCGAGGCAGGGGGTCGGTGGTCCCGGATCGGGGGTGGGGTGTGTGTGTGGGGTGGGGGGATCCCGCGCCGAGGAAGGGGGGGTGCAGGACCCCCCGTGGGGGGGAGGGGAGGGTGGGGGCGGGGAGTGCCCTCCACCCCCCTCCTCTCTTCCTCCCCCTCCTCCCCCTCCTCCTCCTCCTCCTCCTCGAGATCGCGAGCGCCGGGGACTCCCGGAGGTTACCCCGGGCGCTCGTCCTCCCTCCCGGGCCCCATCACCCACACTTGCCGCGGCCAGCCCCCGGGTCCTTCCCTACCTCCGACCCGGTACATGTTGGCCGCCATGTCCGCCCGTCCGCGGAGCCCGAGCCGAGCCGAGCCCCGCCCGCCGCCGCCGCCGCCGCCGTGCCGCGGGGGAGGGGAGGGGAGGGCCGCCGGGGAGAGGGGAGGGGACGCCCAGGGCCTGGGCCGCGAGCGCGGGGCGCTGGTACCCGAACCCACCACCACCATCGCCGCCACCCCAGGAGGCCCGAGCGCGGTGGAGGGGTGCTGCTGCTGTTGCTGCTGCTGCTGCTGCTGGGGAGTCTCGAACAGAGGGGGTGGGGGTGTCTGCTGCATGGAGGACCCCAGGGGTACGCCTGCAGAAGCCTGGTGTGTGTGTCGGGGGTGGGGGGTGGATGTGCACTAGAGGGCCTCTGCCCCGCACTGACACAGACCCCCCCCCTAGGATGGGGGTGACCTCGAACACCTAACTGCGCCCCCTCCTCACCTCCATCATTCCCCCCCCCCCATGACCTATTCTGGGCGAAGCTGACTACTTGGGGCGGGGGATGGCCGTTCAAGAACCTGCAGGCCCTGCTGAGGGTACCCCACACACACGCACAACCCTGCACCCATGTGCCTCTGGTTTGACAAGCTGGGACCAGTGGCCAGGAAAAAAAAACAAAAAAAAAACTTATTTTATCCTGTCACTGGCAGGTCTTGTCCTGGTCACCCAAAAGTGAGCTGAACAAGAAACGAACAGGGCTCCCCACAATCCAGAGGCCATCCCTGCCTCTATAATCGGCCCCTCCTATACAGTGAGCCCTTTGACCAGAAAAGACCTCTATCAGAAGAGAGCTTCCTTTTGTCCATGGAAGGACGATGCGCCCTCCCCACCCCAAAGGAGGAGACAGACAGATAGACAACTGGCTGACTGTGTAGCAAAAGCCTCTTTTTTGTTTGTTTTCTGTTTTTCCATGTAGGTTCTCTCACCCTAGCCCAGGATGACCTGGCTGCAGATGGTCTCAGGCTGGCCTCAACCTGAGATTCTCCTACCTCTGCCTCCTGAGTGCTGGGCTTAAAGGTGGGCACCACTGTACCAGACAAAATCATCTTTTTAAATTTTTTTCTGTGGTGCTAATGATTGAAACCAGGCCCTGAGCAAGCCCCCCCTCCCCCACTGAACTTCATCTCCAGCCCTTCTTCGAGACAGGGCCTCTCGTAGCCCAAGCTGGCCTTGAACTCTTGATCCTCTGACCTCAAGTGCTCTGATTACAAGTGTGGGCCACCATGCACCCCTACTGGAAACTTTAGGCTGGAGAGATGGTTTAGCGGTTTAAGACGCTTGCCTGGAAGGTTTTAAATGTCTATTTTTCTCATTCTAACCCTCCAGACATCTCGGTCTTCATATCCACCTGGGGGCAGGGATTGACTCCAGAGGGCCACAGATAAGATCCTGTCCCCAAAATAAAAACAAACAAACAAAATTTGATTGTGGTGGGGCGTGGTGGCGCACACCTTTAGGAGGATCGCCGTGAGTTCGAGGCCACCCTGAGAGACTCCATAGCGAATTCCAGGTCAGCCTGGGCTAGAGTGAGACCCTACCTCGAAAAAACAAAACAAAACAAAAAGTCGATTCTGAGGCTGGAGGGATGGCTTAGCAGTTAAGGCATTTGCCTGCAAAGCCAAAGGACCCAGGTTCAATTCCCCAGGACCCACGTTAGCCAGATGCACAAGGGGGCACACATGTCTGGAGTTCATTTGCAGTGACTGGAGGCCCTGGCGCTCCCATTCTCTCTCCCTCTCTTCTGTCTCCTTCTTTTTCTATCAAATGAATGAATAAATAAAATATATTTTTTTAATAGGTTGGTTCTGACCTGGCACCCCCAAACGACCAGCAATCAATTCTTTTAGGACAGCCACCCCCTTCCGATCTAGACTCAGACAGGAGAATCCTTCACTGTGCAACTGTCGGTGCCTAGTGATACTGATTGAGTTTGAGGTCTGTGCCTTCAGAGGTCTACCCAGAAAAGAAGATTGCATCCTGGTTCATAACTCATCACAAAACTATGGAGAAGGGCCAGGCATGGTGTCGCACGCCTTTAATCCCAGCATTCCATAGGCCAAGGTAGGAGAATCACTGTGAGTTCGAGGCCACCCTGAGACTACATAGTGAATTCCAGGCCAGTCTGGACTAAAGTGAGACCCTACCTTGAAAAAACATCAACAATAACAATAATAATAATAATAAAATAACTATTGAGAAAAACAATTTTATGGGTAGCCAAGGCAAAGTAAACAATAACTGAATAAATAATAAATAAGTAAATAGATGAAAGCACCTTTACCAGAGTTGCATTGATTGGTTCTGCGCCCTACTATCTCATCTATGAAATGCAACGCTCATTTCTACTTCACAGCTGATGTGTTGAGGAGGATCTGAAAATGCTTTGAAGAGCAAACAGCAAAACACTAGGCAAGTAACAGGTGTCTGTGGCTTATTTTTTTTTTTTTTTTTTTAAGTAGGGTCTCACTCTAGCTCAGGCTGACCTGGAATTCACTATGTAGTCTCAGGCTGGACTCTAACTCGTGGCGATCCTCCTAACCGCCTCCCGAGTGCTGGGATTAAAAGTGTGCACCACCACACCAGTCTTTATTATTATTGTTGTTGTTATTTGTTATTGTTATTTGACAGAGACGGGGAGAAAGAGGCAGAAAAAGCAAGAGAGAGAAAGAGAAGGTGGGCATGCCAGGTCCTTTAGTCTCCGTAAACAAACTCCAGACACATGCACCATGTCCTTACGTGGGTCCTGGGGAATCCAACCTGGGTCCTTAGGCTTTGCAGGCAAATGCCTTAACTGCTAAGCCATCTCTTCAGCCCCTGTTTTTTGTTTATATTTATTTATTTATGAGAGAGAGAGAGAGAGAGAGAGAGAGAGAGAGTGAGAGATAATGGGCTTGCCAGGCCTCTGGACACTTCAAACAATCCCCAGAAGCAATTCCATGGGGATCTGGCTTGCGTAGGATTTGGTGCATTGAACCTGCGTCTTTAGGCTTCACAGGCAAGAGCCTTAACTGCCAAATCTTTCCAGTCCCTGTTGCTTCCTTTTTTCTTTTTGCAATTTTTGTTGTTGTTGTTGTTTTGAGGTAGGGTCTCACTCTAGCTCAGGCTGACCTTGAGTTCCCTGTGTAGTCTCAGGGTGGCCTTGAACTCATGGTGACCTTACTACCTCTGCCTCCAGAGAGCTGGGCTTAAAGGCGTGGGCCACCATGACTGGCTCTTTTTTTTTTTAATACATTTTATTTATTTATTAGAAAGAGACAGAGAGAATGGGTGTGTCAGGGCCTCCAGCCTCTGCAAACGAACTCCAGACGCATGTGCCCCCTTGTACATCTAGCTTATGTGGGTCCTGGGGAATTGAACCTGGGCCCTTTGGCTTTGCCTTAACCTGGAAACTTCAAGGTAATGGACTGTAAGTTTTAGGGTGTTTTCCCATTGGTTTATTTATTTATTTGAAAGTGGGGGGTGGGGCGGGTGTGCAACATGCCCGTGGAATTCGGAGGAGAACCTCAAGGGACCCATACCCCACTTTCTGTGAGACGGGGGTCTCTTCCCACAGCAAATACAACTGGTCACAGAGCTTCAGATTTCTCCTGGCTCAACAAAATCCCATGGTAATTCCCTCCCTCCTCCCACTTTCCCCTTTGAAACTCCACTCTCCATCATATCCCCATCCCCTCTCATCCTTCTTTATTTTTAATATTTTATTTATTTACTTACTTGAGAGAGATAGATGTTAGACAGATTGATGGACAGCTTGCGCAAATGGGCATGTCAGGGCCTGTAGCACAACACACTGCCTTGTGCATCTGGCTTTATGTGGGTTCTGGGGAATTGAACCTAGGTCCTTAGACTTCACGGGCAAGCACCCATTAAGCCATCTCTCCAACGTCCCTCCCTCTCCCCCGCCCTTTTTTTTTTTTTTTTTTTTTTGGAGACAGTCTCACTTGCCCAGGCTGATGTGGAATTCACCCTGCTGCAAGTTTTTTTTTTTAATTTATTTATTTAGTTATTTATGAGAGATCAAAACAAAGAGAGAGAATATTGACATGCCAGGGTCTGTTGCCACTGCAAACAGACTGGAATGTGGATGCGCGTTCTAGTTTGTCTCTGTGCATCTGACTTCACATGGGTACTGGGAAATTGAACCAAGGTCTTGCAAGCAAGCATTTTTAACCACTGAGCCATCTCTCCATCCCAGGAACTCAGAGCTCTCCTCTAATTCCAGCTTCCGGGATTAAAAGCGTGAGCAAGCCAGCCAGGCATGGTGGTAACTTGCCTTTAACCCCAGCACTCCGGAGGCGGAGGTAAGGAGGATTGCTGTGAGTAAAACAGGCCAGCTTGAGACTACAAAGTGAATTCCAGGTCAGCCTGGACAACAAGGACACACTACCTCAAAAAAAAAAAAAGCTGGGCTGGAGAGATGGCTTAGCGGTTAAGCGCTTGCCTGTGAAGCCTAACGACCCCGGTTCGAGGCTCGGTTCCCCACGTCCCACGATAGCCAGATGCACAAGGGGGCGCACGTGTCTGGAGTTCGTTTGCAGTGGCTGGAAGCCCTGGCGCGCCCATTCTCTGTCTCTCTCTCTCTTTACCTATCTGCCTCTTTCTCTCTGTGTCACTCTCAAAGAAAGAAAGAAAGAAAGAAAGAAAGAAAGAAAGAAAGAAAGAAAGAAAGAAAGAAAGAAAGAAAGAAAGAAAGAAAGAAAGAAAGAAAGAAAAATGAACAACAACAACAAAAAAAAGCTGGTCATGGTAGTACACATTTTTAATCCCAGCACTTGGGGGAGGAAGAGATAGGAGAATTGCCATGAGTTGGAGGCCACCCTGAAACTACGTAGTAAATTCCAGGTCAGCCTTGGCTAGAGTGAGAACCTACCTCAATAAATAAATAAATACGGCTGGAGAGAAGGCTTAGTGGTTAAGTGCCTGCCTGTGAAGCCTAAGGATCCCGGTTCGAGGCTCGGTTCCCCAGGTCCCACGTTAGCCAGATGCACAAGGGGGCGCATGCGTCTGGAGTTCATTTGCAGAGGCTGGAAGCCCTGGCGTGCCCATTCTCTCTCTCTCCCTCTATCTGTCTTTCTCTCTGTGTGTCTGTCTCTCTCAAATAAATAAATTTTAAAAAAAATTAAATAAATAAATAAATAAATAAAATAGCCAGGTGTGGTGGTACATGCAGAGGCAGGAGGTAGAAAGATTCTCATGAGTTCAAGGCTACATAGTGAATTCCAGGTCAACCTGGGCTAGAGTGAGACCCTACCTCAAAAAACCAAAATAAATAAATAAATAAAAATAAAATAAAAGCATGACATGATCCACTGATTTTATTTATTTTTAGTTTTAGTTTTAAAATATTTTATTTATGAGAGAGACCGAGGCAGACAGAGTGTGAATGGGTGTGCCTACCACTGCAAACGAACTCCAGATGCTACTAAGTGCATCTGACTTTTCATGAGTACTGGGGAATCCAACTCGGATTGTCCGGCTTTGCAAACAGGGGCCTTTAACCACAGCCATCTCTACCCAGACTGATCTGGAATTCACTATGTACTCTTAGAGTGACCTTGAACTCACGGTGAACCTTTGCCTCCCAAGTGCTAGGATTAAAACCATAGGCTACCATGTCTCAATTCCAGTTAGTTTGTTTGTTTGGTTGTACAAGGGAGGGTCTTGCTCTAGCCCAAGCTGACCTGGAATTAGCCTCAGGCTGGCCTCAAACTCACAGAGTTCCTCCGGCATCAAACTCCTGAGTGCTGAGATTAAAGGCATGCAGGTTAAAGGCTTTTTTTCTGTTTGTTTGTTTGTTTGGTTGGTTGGTTGGTTGGTTGGTTTTCTGAGGTAGGGTCTCACTCTAGCCCAGAGCTGACCTGGAATTCACTATGCTGTCTCAGGGTGGCCTTGAACTCAGGGCCATCCTCCTCCCTCTGCCTCTGGAGCGCTGGGATCAAAGGTGTGCGCCACCACACCTGGCTTTCTTTCTGCATTTTGGTTACCCCCTTGTCTCATTTCCCCAGCTCTTCACTCTCTGTCAAGTGTTGGAGGTCACTATATTAACCATCAAAAGTGTGTGAAGGATCCCAGGAGGCATGTTTCATGTCCTCACCCACCTCTTCGCCTTGGGAGCAGCCTTAGCTAGTTCCCCAGTAAAGACTTGGAAAGAACAGGGATAAAGATGATGAGAAATGGGCTGGAGAGATGGCGTAGCGGTTAAGCGCTTGCCTGTGAAGCCTAAGGACCCCGGTTCGAGGCTCGGTTCCCCAGGTCCCACGTTAGCCAGATGCACAAGGGGGCGCACGCGTCTGGAGTTCGTTTGCAGAGGCTGGAAGCCCTGGCGTGCCCATTCTCTCTCTCTCCCTCTATCTATCTTTCTCTCTGTGTCTGTCACTCTCAAACAAATAAATAAAAAATATTTTAAAAAAAAACTTAAAAAAAAAAAAAAAAGGTGATGAGAAAGAGCCGGGCGTGGTGGTGCACGCCTTTAGTCCCAGCCCTGGGGAGGCAGAGGTAGGAGGATGGCTGTGAGTTCAAGGCTACGCTGAAACTACATAGTGAATTCCAGGTCAGTCTAGGCTAGTCGAACAAGACCCTACCTTGAAAAATAAAACAAAAAGATGGTGAGAAAGAGGCTGGCGAGATGACTCAGCAAGTAAGAACACTTGGCTGAGACAGCATGAGCCTTGAGTCCAACATCTAGAACTCTTGTAAAAAGCCAGGCATGAGCTGGCCATGGTGATCCAATGCCTTTAATCCCAGCCCCTCTACGGAGTGACTTCCAGGTCAGCCTGGGCTAGAGAGAGACCCTACCTCGAAAAACCAAAAACAAAAGCAGGCATGGATGTACATTCCTATAAACCCCAACACTGAAGGAGGCAGAGACGGGGATTACAAGGGCTTCTGATCAGCCAGTCTAACTAAAAAAAATCTCCAAAATCAATGAGAAACCCTGTCTCAAGGAAATAAGGTGAAAGAGCAATAGAAGTGAACGTACGTGTGCATACCACACACGTCAAAATGCTGCCTCTACACACTCCCTCTGAGACAGAGATTTTTTTTTTTTTTTCTCAAGGTAGGGTCTCGCTCTAGCCCAGGCTGACCTGGGATTCACTATGTAGTCTCAGAGTGGCCTCGAACTCACGGTGATCCTCCTACCTCTGCCTCCTGAAGGCTGGGATTAAAGGCGTGCGTCACCATGGCCCGTTTGGGAATTGGTTTCTGTCTCAATTTAGGGATGAAGTTTTCATTCAAAAAAGGGAGAGTGTGCGGGCCACAGTCTAGGAGCCTTGTGATATTGAACCTAGGAAAGCAGCCTGGTGGTGATTAAAATGCAGTTAATCTGAAGTCAAAGACCAGGCTTTGGAGAAGGAGCTGTATCTTGTTGGTGCTTTTATGATTTATTTCTCCCTCTCTTTCCCTCCACCCCCTTCTTTTCTTTTCTTTTATTTTCTTTTCTTTTATTTTATTTTATTTTATTTTATTTTATTTTATTTTATTTTATTTTATTTTATTTTTGTAAAATTATTCTGGAAAAAGCCAGCCTGCCTCAGAAGTTTTAGGGAGGTCTTGGACTGTAAAAGTGAACAATTGAGTCTCAGAAGGGGGAAAAACAAACAAACAAACAAACAAACAAACAACAAAAAAAAAAACAGCACATGGCATCACCAATGCAGACGTGAATGTCCTTGGGGAGAAAACACCAGCCTAGGGACGGTTACTGCCTCTCTGGTCATATGTGAAATCCTGTCGAAGTACTGGTTTGTGAAGCTAGAAATTCACTCTGTAGTCTCAGGTTGGCTTCAAACTCATGGCGATCCTCCTACCTCCGCCTCCTGAGTGCTGGGATTATGTTTTTGGTTTTCTATTTTTTTTTTTTTTTTTTTTGAGAGTGACAGACACAGAGAGAAAGACAGAGGGAGAGAGAGAGATGGGCACGCCAGGGCTTCCAGCCTCTGCAAATGAATTCCAGACGCGGGCGCCCCCTTGTGCATCTGGCTAACGTGGGACCTGGGGAACCGGGCCTCGAACTGGGGTCCTTAGGCTTCACAGGCAAGCGCTTAACCACTAAGCCATCTCTCCAGCCCTGGTTTTCTTTTTTTTTTTTTTCGGTGCTGAGGACCGAACCCAGGGCCTTGAGCTTGCTAGGCAAGCGCTCATCCACTGAGCTAAATCCCCAACCCCCCTGGTTTTCTATTATTTTTTTGAGGTAGGGTCTAGCTCTAGCCCAGGCTGACCTGAAATTCACTCTGTAGTCTCAGGATGGCCTCGAACTCTCTATGATACTCCTACCTCTGCCTTCCGAGTGCTGGGATGAAAGGCGTGCGCCACCATGCTGGGCTAAACATCCTTATTTCTTAAGCAATTGGTGTCTTATAAAGAAAGGTGCTGCAAATCCAGGTCCAACGTAAACAGCCATCATGGTCAGTAACCGCCACGTGCTTTCCACTGAAAATGGCAAGGTCTTGCCTGGGCCCTTCTCATAGTGACCGTAGTGCCCATGGTGGACCACGGAGGTCGTGGATCTCCGCACACTCTGGCCCAACAGGATGCCAACCGCATGCGCTCAGCAGAGGACACGGAAGACATGGCTAATGGACACCAGTCCTGGAAGCTGACGTTTTAAGGATCCCACAGTTCCCTCTGAGGGGAGTCAGCTCAGGAGTTACTAGGCTGCCTTCTTAGAGAGGTGCCTTTTTTAGTGCCAACATTGCTTCCCTATAGTAGACAAGGGTCTGGAAGTCCCCGGGGGGGTGGGGGGGGGTCAGGGATGATGGGAGCTGTGGAAGGGACATCACAGGGAATGTCAGGAGAAAGAGTCGTGAGGGATGATGGGAGCTATGGAAGGGACATCGCAGGGAATGTTTACAAGGGTGAGTCAGGCTATAGCACAGAGAATGAGTCAGAGAGAGGGGAAGAGTCCAGGCCAGGAGGTCAGGTGGGTACGAAGGGTAGTGGACTGGCCTAGAGGCAGAGGGCTGTAAGAGAAGTGGAGGGGCTTGGGGCTTAGGAGAAAGAACTATAAAGTCTAGTGACTTTACGCCACGTGCCAGCACTCACCTTTAATCCCAGCCCTGGGAAGGCAGAGGTAGGTGGATCGCTGTGAATTCAAGGCCACCCTGAGACTACATAGTGAATTCCAGGTCAGCCTGGGCTAGGGCGAGACCCTACCTAGAAAATAAATAAATAAATAAACAAAAGATCTAGTGACTTAGGGAGACATGGAATGGAAAAGGGGTGACTAAAAGAAACAAGAAAAGAAAAGGTGGTGACAAGCTTTATTTGCAACTGGCTTGAGGGAGGGAAGATCAATGAGTATAGGCAAGAAAGTGATCAGCTCTGGTGTTAGACAATGTCCTAGGGTCCTCTGAAAACATCCAGGTAATGCCAGGTGTTGTTGCGCACGCCTTTAAATCCCAGCACTTGGGAGGCAGGGGTAGGAGGATCGCCGTGAGTTCGAGACCACCGTGAGACTACAATAGTGGATTCCAGGTCAGCCTGGGCTAGAGCGAGACCCTACAAAAAAAGAAAAAAAAAAAAAAAGAAAGAAAAGAAAGAAATTAAAGCAAAAAAGAAAACAAAACATCCAGGTAGAGTGTTCTTCAAGGAAGGTAGTCGACGGGACAGACCTGGAGTGCGGAAGAAAGCAAGCTGGGAATACTATCTTCCATGTCACCATCAGCCCACAGCCCGGCCTGTCTGGTGGAAAAGGTAAGCCAAACCCTGGCCGCAGGGGAAGAAGCAGTCTCCACGAGCAAAAAACAGGTCTGACTGGTTAGCTTCTGCAGGTGGGAATCCAGGTCCAAATGTGCAAAGAGGCAGGATTTGGGCAGAGTCACCACTGCCCAGAGGTAGATGCCTTGGGCTTGCCCTCTAAGTGGAGCCAGCAGCGAGAGTCCAGGGCGAATTCTTCCTCCCGTACCCGCCCTCCGTCACGTCATTCCTCCTGGTCCCTGTGGTGGGGAGTGGGGCGAAACCTGAAGACTAGGGGAAGGGTCAAGGCCTAAAAAAGCAAATGTGAATAATTCCTACCGCAACCACCCTAAAATGGAGTGGATGCAGTGGTGTTCTTCCCCCACTCCATCCCAGAAAAGCAGAATGTACACCCAGAAAATGTGACTATGACCGTCTTTGGGAAAAGAGTATTTGTAGATTTAGTTAAGTTAAAGGCGATTCCCCAGCACCCACAGAAAGCCAGATGCACAAAGTGGTACATGTGTCTGGAGTTCATTTTCAGTGGCTTGGAGGCCCTGGCACACCTGTCCTCTCTGTCTCTCTTTCTCTCGGAGCTTGCAAATAAATAAATAAAAATATTCATTAGAAAAACAGATCTTCACATGACATCAAAATAAAAGAGAAAGCCGGGCGTGGTGGAGCACGCCTTTAATCCCAGCACTCGGGAGGCAGAGGTAGGAGGATCGCTGTGAGTTCGAGGCCACCCTGAGACTACAGAGTGAATTCCAGGTCAGCCTGGGCTAGAGTGAGGCCCTACCTCAGAAAACAAAAACAAAACAAACAAAAAACCAACCTCAAAAAAAAAAAAAAAAACAAATAAAATTTAAAAAATAGGGCTGGAGAGATGGCTTGGCGGTTAAGCGCTTGCCTGTGAAGCCAAAGAACCCCAATTCAAGGCTCGATTCCCCAGGACCCACGTTAGCCAGATGCACAGGGGGCACACACGTCTGGAGTTCGTTTGCAGTGGCTGGAGGCCCTGGTGTGCCCATTCTCTCTATATATCTGCTTCTTTGTCTGTCGCTCTCAAATAAATAAATTAAATTTTTTAAAAAATTTAAAAAATCAAAATAAAGAGCTGGGTATGGTGACACACACCTTTAATCCCAGCACTCAGGAGGCAGGAATAGGAGGATCTCCATGAATATAAGGTTAGCCTATGGCTACAGAGTGAGTTCCAGGTCAGCCCAGACTAGAGAGAAACCCCACCTGGGGGCGGCTGGAGAAAGGAGGGGTATATTTTTAAGGTAGCTAGGTAGTGCCAATAGTGCTTAGTCTAGTGGATGAGGGGATAAAACAAATGCTGCCAATACTTTCAGGTAATACAGATATCTGTTTCGGGGTGTTGAATGGACAGTGGATCGGGGCTCGGGAGCTCAGCAAAGACGCCAGTTTTGGAGTCACTTCTTCAGGTCCTGCAAGGGAGTGTTGGCAGAGAGAAGGAGAGTCCCCAGTGTTGAAGCAAGCCAATACCGAGCAGAGGCTGGGTCTGGGAACTCCTATGAAAAAGATTTAATGAGTCTGGAGTGGATTTGACAAGCTGATATAAACAGAGTGCAAATGCCCTCTTTCCTCTCCTTTCTCTTTGTTTCTTTTTAAGTTTTTATTTTTATTTATTTGTTCGAGAGAGAGAAAGAGACACAGAGAGATAGATAAAGAGGAAGAGAATGAGCGCACCAGGGCTTTCAGCCTCTTGTAAGTGACCTCCAGACGTGTGCGCCCCCCTGTGCATCTGGCTAACAAGGGTCCTGGGGAATCAAGCCTCGAATTGGGGTCCTTAGGTTTCACAGGCAAGCGCTTAACTACTAAGCCATCTCTCCAGCCCCCCCAACTTTTTTTTTTTTTTTGGCTTTTTGAGGTAGGGTTTCACTGTAGCCCAGGCTGAAAATTCACTATGTAGTCTCAGGGTGGCCACGAACTCATGGCAATCCTCCTACTTCTGCCTCCCAAGAGCTGGGATTAAAGGCGTGCGCCACTATATCCTACTTCAACTTTTTTTTTTTCTTTTGGTTTTTCACTGGAGCCCAGGCTGATCTGAAATTTACTATATAGTCTCAGAGTGGCCTCAAACTAATGGCAATCCTCCTACCTCTGCCTCTTGAGTGCATGCCCCAACACACCTGGATCTTTTTAAGTTTTTTTTTTTTTTTGGTTTTTCAAAGTAGGTCTTGCTATAGCCCAGGCTGACCTGAAATTCACTATGTAGTCTCAGGGTGACCTCAAACTCACAGTGACCCTCCCACCTCTGCCTTCCTCTGCCTGCTGGGAATAAAGGCGTGTGCCACCATGCCTGGCTCTTTTGTGCTCTTAGGGTTCAGGAGCGGACAAGCTGGAAATGAACTGGTAGGTTCTAGCCATGACTCCAAGGACAGAGAGAAGGACCCTGCTCTCCACCAAACGGAGAGGTCAAGACTAGAATTGGCTCCTTTCATCAGCTCTTTTTATCTCTGTACGTTTGTAACAGCTGCCCTTTCTGTAAGAGAAGTTTATTCATGCTCTTGCTTTCAAAGAAAGATCTAAAAGTGGTGGGTAGCTCAAAGCTAAACTTTGAACTTTTGGGTAAATAAATCATTGTTTGCATCCCCTTTTATCTCTGCAAATTTTTAGAGAAAAAATGTGTTACAGGGCCATCCCAAGAAGCTACTTAAAAAGAAAAAAAAAAAAAGAAATTGAGTTTACAAGGCCAGAAGTGTATCATTAGTAGCAACTAACACAAGGCTTCATGTTTAATTGCCCAGATCAGAGCTCTGGTTCCAAAGACAGGTTACCTGGAGGCCGTTTAACCTTTTTGAGGTTTGGCAAAAGGTACTGTGGACCGGTCTAGCCAAATCCCCTCTTGGTTCCTTTCTGTAGGAGGAGACAGATGATGGGGTGAAAACCTGAACTGTGCTCTTGGAATGTTGGATGAAGTCTGTGTTTGGAGCTAGAATTTTGCGGGGCTGGAGAGATAGCCCAGCAGTTAAGACACTTGCCTTCAATGCTTAAAGACCCTGGTTCAGTTTTCCAGAACCCATGTAAGGCCTGATGCACAAAGTGGTACATGTATTCAGAGTTTGTTTGCAGTGGCTTGCCCTGGTGCACCCATTCTTTCCCATCCTCTCTCTCCTTGCAAATAAATAAAATAATAATAATAATAAAGGAGCCAGAATCTTGGAGGCAGGGAGAGAAAGTTCCAGCATGTCATGACTACTTTTGCCCTTGAACCTGGTGTTCATGTTTGATGTAGTGGTTCATACCTTTAATCTCAGCACTTGGGAAACTGAGGCCAGAGGATTGCTTTGAGTTTAAGGACAGCCTGGACTACAGAGTGAATTCCAGGTCACTTTGGGCTAGAGTAAAACTCTACCTCAAAAAAAAAAAAATTTTTTTTTTTTTTAAATTTTTAAATCAGAGCCAGCTGGGCATGGTGGTGCATTTCGTTAATCCCAGCACCTGGGAGGCAGAGGTAGGAGGATCGCTGTGAGTTTGAGGCCACCCTGAGACTACATAGTGAATTCCAGGTCAGCCTGGGACCATAGTAAGGCCCTACCTCAAAAAACCAAAACAAACAAACAAACCAAAAAAAAAAAAAAAATCAGAGCCAGGCCTGGTGGCATACACCTTTAATCCCAACACAGGGATGGCAGAGGTAGGAGGATCGCTGTGAGTTTGAGGCCACCCTGAGAATACATAGTGAATTCCAGTCAGTCTGGGCTAAAACAAGACTCCCGCAAAAAAAAAAAAAAAGAAAAAAGAAAGAAAGAAAGAAGGAAATCAGCTAGGCATGGTGGCATACACCTTTTTTTTAAAAACAATTTTTTATTTACTTATTTGAGAGTGACAGACACAGAGAGAAAGACAGATAGAGGGAGAGAGAGAGAATGGGCGCTCCAGGGCTTCCAGCCTCTGCAAACGAACTCCAGACACGTGCGCCCCCTTGTGCATCTGGCTAACGTGGGACCTGGGGAACCGAGCCTCGAACCGGGGTCCTTAGGCTTCACAGGCAAGCACTTAACCGCTAAGCCATCTCTCCAGCCCGGCATACACCTTTAATCCCAGCACAGAGGATGAGGTAGGTGAGGTAGGAGGATCCCTGTGAGTTTGAGGCCAGTCTGAGTGTACCTAGTGAATTCCAGGTCAGCCTGGGCTAGAGTGAGACCCTTCCTTGAAAGAAACAAAAACAAAACAAAAATCGGGTGTGCATGTCCTCTACGTCACACTACTCCCACACAGAACTTAAGCCAGAGGCCGGAGGGATGGCCTAGCAGTTAAAGCGTTTGCCTGCAAAGCCAAAGGACCCAGGTAAGCCAGGTCTGCACAAGCTGGCGCATGCGTCCGGAGTTCATTTTGCAGTGGCTGGAGGCCCTAGCCCCCATTCTCTTTGTCTCTCTGTTGACTCTCATAAATGAATAAATACATAAATAAAAATTGGGCAGGCGTGGTGGTGCACGACTTTAATCCCAGCACTCGGGAGGCAGAGGTGGGAAGATCATCGAGAGTTCGAGGCCTCCCGGAGACTACACAGAGAATTCCAGGTCAGCCTGAGCTACAGTGAGACCCTTCCTCAAAAAAACAAAACAAATCAGAAATAAATAAATAAAAATTTAAAGATATTCTAAATATAAAAAAGAAAAGAACTTAAGTCAGAACTGGCCCTCTAGACTGCCACCAGGTTTGGACACTATGGCATTGGTGTTCCCAATACCACCTGCCTTGCCTCGCCCTCCCTCAAAGACCCCTCAGGTCTGGCCTGCAGTCCCAGTGACTTTCTTCATCAGTAGCTCTGAGACCCAGACATTTACAGATCAAGACGGACTTCTCGATTAAGCCCCAGCTTCCCCAAAACATCACCCCGAGAGGGCCGACCCGCAGAGACTTGGGGGATGCAGTAAAGCCTATCTAGTGGCATGTTGCTGGGATTGGATGCATTATTTATGATCCTGGTGTCAAGCTTGACTCCCAGGCACCAGGGGAAATGGAAAAGGCTCTTGGGCCTGTGCTGATTAAACTAAATATTTAAACAGGAATCATGAATTGAGGTAAAATCCATTTTTCTTCAGTGAGGCAGAGACACCACAGATGATTTCAAGGCTAAGGACTGGGTAAACATACCAGGGGCTTGGGGGCCGCTGGCCTGCGGCCATCCTCCAGAGTCAGCTCCCAGCTGAAGCAGAGGCTTCGGGCAGGTAGAGGGAAGGATTGAGAGTCACTGTGGGCATGAGACTGGGAGATGCCAGAAGAAAGCGAGGCTGAACCCATGCCCCTGGCTGCTTTTTCTCTACTCAGGGGCCTCCAGTTTTTCTTTTTTTTTTTCTTTTTGGTTTTTCGAGGTAGGGTCTCACTCTAGCCCAGGCTGATCTGGAATTCACTATGGAGTCTCAGGGTGGCCTCGAACTGACATCCATTTTAATCTCTCAAAAGATATTCTGGCCAGACACAGTGGTGCACGTCTTTAATCCCAGCACTCGGGAGGCAGAGGTAGGAGGATCACTTTGAGTTTGAGGCTACCCAGAGACTCCATAGTGAATTCCAGGTGAGCCTAGGCTAGAGCAACAAACTGACCCCCCAACAAAAAAAAAAAAAAAAAAAAAAAAACCAAAACAGGAGCTGGAGAGTTGGCTTAACGGTTAAAGGGTTTGCCTACAAAGCCAAAGGACCCAGGTTTGATTCCCCAGGACACAGATGCACAAAGGGATGCATATGTCTGGAGTTCATTTGCAATGGCTAGAGGCCCTGGTGCATCCATTCTCTCTCTGTCTCCTCTCTATGTCTCTCTCTCCTTGCAAATAAATAAATACAATTTTTTTTAAAAAAGGATATTCTGGGTTCAAGGCTACCTAGTGAGTTTGAGGCCATTCTGGATACATGAAACCCTTTCTAGGGCTGAGCCTGATGTTATAGGCCTATAATATAATGTCAGCTACTCAGGAGGCTGAGGCAGGAAGATCAAAACCTCAAGGCCTTCCCAGGCTGTGGAGTGAGTTCAACCAAGCATCTTTAATGGCTGAGCCATCTCTGCACCGCCCATTGTGAGTTCAAGACCAGCCCAGGCAACCTGAGGGGACTCTATTTCAAAACAAAAAGCCTGGGCTAGATCATGACCCTACCTCAAAACAAACAAGAAAAAGTCAAAGAGAACTGAGGACAGAGCTTAGTGGAAGATCAATCCCTAGAACCATACACACACACACAAATCAACAATTCTCTGTCTGTGTCTGCTTGTCTCTCTCTCATAAATGAAATAATTTTTAAAAAATTCTCAAAGGGCTGGAGAGATAGCTTAGTGGTTAAGGTATTTTCCTGCGAAGCCCGAGGACCCAGGTTAGTTTCCCCAGAACCCATGTAAGCCAGATGCACAAGGAAGGGTGCATGTTAATTTGCAGGGGCTTACAGGCCACAGCACCACTTTGTGCATCTGGCTTTATGTAAGTACTGGAGATTAGAACTCAGTTAGCTTTGCAAGCAAGTGCCTTTAACTACTGAGCCATCTCCTCAGCCCTGGTTTTTGTTGTTGTTGTTGTTGTTTGTGTTTTTTCAAGGTAGGGTCTTGCGCTAACCCAGGCTGACCTAGAGTTCTCTATGTAGACTCAGAGTTGCTTTGGAACCCACAGCGATCTTCCTACCTGTGTGACTAGGACCAAACGCGTGTTGTTATTTTTTTTTTTAATGGTTGGTTTATTTTTATTTATCTATTCGAGAGTCAGAGAGAGAGAGAAAGAGAAAGAGAGAGAGAGAGAGAGAGGAGAGAGAGAGAGAATGTGGCCTCCAGCCACTGCAAACGAACTCCAGACGCCTGTGCCCCCTTGTGCATCTGGCTAATGTGGGTCCTGGGGAATCGAGCCCCGAACCTGGGTCTTTAGGCTTCACAGGCAAGCGCTTAACCCCTAAGCCATCTCTCCCACCCCACCTTGGACTTCTTGACTGCCTTCACCTCCCAAATGCTGGGATTCCAGGTACATGCCACTTCTAGCTGGCCAGCTGTCATTTAATCTGGCTTTTCTCACTGCCTTTTTCCTCCGAGTGTCATCTCTCACTTGCAATCTCATAGCAGTCACCACCCTTGGTCCCCAAGGATGTGCTTTTTTTTTTTTTACCCCCCTTAGTCGCTGCAGGAACAAATGCCCTTTTCCTTCTTTTCTCTAAGGACAGCTCAGGCAGGCTGACATTTTCCAAATTAACTTTTATAAGAACTTAGAAAATAAAAGAAATAATTGCCGAAAATCCAAGGGCATAAGTTCAGTTCGGTTCAGTATTTATGGAGATTCTTGCGTTAGTGCTGGTGCGGGTCACAGTGATACATGGCACAGAGCTGTGGAGCCTGTGGAGCCTACCACCCCACAAAGAGATGTAAGAACAAGGGACAGGGGAGCAATTAATTCAGTCTGCTGTGCGCGCAGGGCTAGTCAGAGAGGACCCGAACGGACGTCCACAGTCTGGATTGTAAGAAAACAGGGTGTTTCTCCTAAAGCCAGGCTGAGGAGTTTTGACCTAATTCTATGGGATATAAGGGAAATGAAGAACTAACGTCAGGACTGGAAAAATGGCTCAGTGATTAAAGGAGCTTGCTTATTATATAAAGCCTGCCAGCCAAGGTTCAGTTTATTCCCCATTACCCACGTGAAGCCCGATGCACACAGTGGTGTGTGTCAGGTGTTCCTTTGCAATGGCTGAAGGCTCTGGTGCACCCATACTCACTCTCTTTCTGCCTGCCTCTTTCTGTCTCTCAGCTAAATAAAGAAGAGTATTAACAACAACAGCAACACAAGCCGGGACGTGGCGGCGCACGCCTTTAATCCCAGCACTCGGGAGGGAGAGATAGGAGGGTTGCTGTGGGTTCGAGTTAGAATTGTTGATTTAATTTTTTTAAATCTTTCGTTCATTTTTATTTATTTATTTGAGAGTGATAGAGAGAGAGAGAGAGAGAGAGAGAGAATGGGCGCGCCAGGGCCTCCAGCCACTGCAAATGAACTCCAGACGCGTGCGCCCCCTTGTGCATCTGGCTAATGTGGGTCCTGGGAAATCGAGCCTCGAACTGGGGTCCTTAGGCTTCACAGGCAAGCGCTTAACCGCTGAGCCATCTCTCCAGCCCATTAATTTTTATTTTATTTATTTGAGATAGAGAGAGAGAATGGACACACCAGGGCCTTCAGCACTATAAACAAACTCCAGACACATGTGCTACCTTGTACATCTGGCTTATGAAGGTCCTTGGGAATCAAGCCTGGGTCCTTTGGCTTTGCAGGCAAACACCTTAACTGCTAAGCTATTTCTCCAGACCTTTGAGAATTTTTAAAACATTATTTTATTTATGAGAGAGCGAGATAAGTAGACACAGAGAGAGAAGAAATGTTGATTTTTTTTTGTTTGTGTGTGTATGGTTCTAGGGATTGCTCTTCCACTAAGCTCTGTTCTCAATCCCCTTGGACTTTTTCTTGTTTGTTTTGAGGTAGGGTCATGATCTAGCCCAGGCTGACCTGAAATTCACTCTGTAAGCCAGGCTGGCCTCGAACTCACAGCAATCCTTCTACCTTTGCCTCCTGAGTACTGGGATTAAGGTGTGCCTCACCATGCCCAGCAGTGTGCGTGTGTATGTATGTGTGTGTGTTTGTATGTGTGTGTGCGTGTTGTGTGTGTGCAACTGCACGGGCTTCATGCACATGTTTGGAGGCCAGAAGAGAATGTTAGGTGTTCTCGAATGTTCTCCTACTTTATTTCCTTGAGACAGGCTCTCAGTGAACCTGGAGCTCCACTGCTTTTCAGCTAGACTGTCTGACCAGCCCACCCCAGAGTCCATCAATCTCTCACCCCTGTCAATGCTGGCATTGCACACGGGCACAGCCACACCCAGCGGAGGACTAAGCTCAAATTCTCATGCAGCAAGCGCTTTTACCTACCGAGCCTTCCCCTCAATCCCTCTTTTTTTTTTTGATTTTGAAGTAGGCTCTCACTCTGGCCCAGGCTGACCTGGAATTCACTATGGAGTCTCAGGGTGGCCTCGAACTCATGGCGATCCTCCTACCTCTGCCTCCTGAGTGCTGGGATTAAAGATGAGCCACCACGCCTGGCTTTTTGTTGTTGTTGTTTGTTTTGGTTTTGGTGTTTTGAGGTAGGGTCTCACTCTAGCCCAGGCTGACCTGGAACTCACTATGTAGTCTCAGAGTGACGTTGAACTCATGGTGATCCTCCTACCTCTGCCCCCTAAGTGCTGGAATTAAAGGCCAGAGCTACCATACCCGGCATTACATTTTTAAAAAATTTATTTCTTTTGGGCTGGAAAAATGGCTTAACTTGACTGTGATGCCTAAGGACCCAGGTTTGATTGCCCAGAACTCATGTAAGCCAGATGCATATGGTGACACATGCTTCTGGGATTGATTTGTAGTGGTTGGAGAAGCCCTGGTGTACCCATTTTCTCTCTCTCTCTCTCTCTTTCTTTCTTCTTGGGGGGTGGTTGAGGTGGGGTCTCACTCTAGCCCAGGCTGACCTGGAATTCATTATGCATTCTTAGGTGGCCTTGAACTCAGGGCAATCATCTTACCTCTGCCTCCAGAGAGCTGGGATTGCTGGCTTTTTTTTTAAGGTAGGGTTTCACTCTAGTACAGGCTGACCTGGAATAATTCACTATGTAGTCTCAGGGTGGCCTCTATCTCATGGTGATCCTCCTACCTCTGCCTCTCCAATGCTGAGATTAAAGGCATGTGCCACCATGTCTGGCTACTCTCTATATCTCCCTCAAATAAATAAATGCTAAATCATAGCTTAAAAAAATTACTTATTTTGAGACAGAGAGAAAGAGGCAGAGAAAGTAAGAATGGGCATGCCAGAGTTTCTATTTACTGCAAATGAACTCCAGACACCTGTGCCACTTTGTGCATCTGGCTTATACGTGCACAGAGGTGCATAGGACCCCAGCCATCAGGCTTTCCAAACAAGCACTTTTGACCACTGAGCCATCTCTCTAGCCCTCGCATTAATTTTTGCTTTTTTTTTTTAATTAACAGCTTCCATGATTATAAAAAATATCCCATGGTAATGCCCTCCCTCCCCCCACTTTTCCCTTTGAAACTCCACTCTCCATCATATCCCCTCCCCATCTCAATCAGTCTCTCTTTTATTTTGATGTCATGATCTTTTCCTCCTATTATGATGGTCTTGTGTAGGTAGTGTCAGGCACTGTGAGGTCATGGATCTCCAGGCCATTTTGTGTCTGGAGGGAGCACGTTGTAAGGAGTCCTACCCTTCCTTTGGCCTTTACATTCTTCCCTCAACCTCTTCTGCAATAGACCCTGAGCCTTGGAAGTTATGATAGAGATATTGCAGTGCTGAGCACTCCTCTGTCACTTCTTTCCAGCACCATGATGCCTTCTGAGTCATCCCAAGGTCACTGCCATCTGAAAAGACAAGATTCTCTACCAAAAGTGAGAGTAGCATTAATATATGGGTATGAATGTTAAAGGAAGTGCTTACTGGCCAGTTTGATGAGCATAGTATATACACTTATCCAGACACCAGGACACATTACACCTCTAGGGCTCATGACTACCCCTGTTGTAGGTTTTCATTATCAGGGATGTATTCCCTCCCATTGAGCAGGCCTCCAGTCCAATTAGAGGGCAGTTGGTTTCCACCATGACAGACGTGCCACTATTGCACCCATTGGCTCATTTGGCCTGGTTGGCAAAATTTAAGGCTTGCAGTGTCCACTGGTGAGTATCTTCACTGGTGAATTTTCTCCCTCCCATTGAACTGCATGCAGAATGGCTTCTTCCAGCTTTCTGTCAGCTGGTTGACATGGAGGAGGTTATCAGCTCAGTTCCAGCAGGATTTCTCAGTGGCCTTACAGCCCAAGTACGTGGAGTCTTCAGCAATAGGGTCTTACCATCTATTCCTGGTGGGAAACCAAGCGCCTTGGCAATGGCCTGTAATGTTTTGGGGGCATCAGGGACCTCGTGGCCAACAACTCACAGGAAGGTATCCAAATTTTGTAGTAACAATCTATGGCTCCTGAGTGTTCCGTTGTCCAAAAAAGTAGGTTTCTATGTGATTTATTTATATCTTCTTAGATTTTGATTAGCCCTCCCTCCACCTTTCCTTTACTTGATCTCTTCCCCTGATCTCACTTATAGCCCTCACATTTTTAATATGTATAGTTTATTTATTTATTTATTTATTTATTTATTTATTTATTTATTTATTTGCGAGAGTGTGTGAGAGAGGAGGTATATAGAGAGAACGGCCACTCCAGGGCCCCTAGCCACTGTAGATGAACTCCAGACAGAGGCTGCACTTTGTGCATCTGACTTTATGTGGGTACTAGGGAATTGAACTCATGTCCTTAGGCTTTGCAGGCAAGTGCTTAACCACTGACCCATCTCTCCAGCCCTACGTTTTTATTATACACCTATAATACTATCAACCAGGAGGTAAGGGAAGGCAGATGAGAGGTTTAAGGCCAGTGTCAGCTACATACCAAGTTGCAGGCCAGCCTTGGCTGTATGAAACCATGCCTTCAAAACCATGGGCTGGGGAGGGAGCTCAGTTGGTAGAGTGCTTGCCTAACAGGCAGGAGGCCCCAGGTTTGAGCCACACCACCAAATAAGCTGAGTATGGTAGTGCAAACGGGTCTTAAAGGTTATCTTCAGTTACATAGTCTGAAGGTAGCCTGGGATACATGCAAATGTGACTCAAAGATTAAACAGGGAAGCCAGGAGTGGTGGCGCACGCCTTTAATCCCAGCACTTGGGAGGCAGAAGTAAGAGGATTGCCATGAGTTCGAGGCTACCCTGAGACTCCATGGTGAATTACAGGTCAGCCTGAGCTAGAGTGAGACCCTACCTCGAAAAACCAATAAAATAAAATAAAACAGGGGCAGGGGAGTTGAAGGCATTTGCTTGCAAAGCCTGCTGGTCTAAATTAAATCCCCAGCACCCTTATAACACCAGATACATAAGGTGGAGCATATGTCTGGAATTCATTCGCAGCTGCAAGAGGCCCTGGCATTTTCTCTCTCTCTTGCACATTTAATTTTAAAAACAGTTTTTAAAAGGGCTGGGGAGATGGCTTACTAGTGAAGGCACTTGCCCTCAAAGCCTAAGGACTCATGTTTGATTCCCCAGGACCCACGAAAGCCAGATGCACAAGGTGGTGCATGTGTCTGGAGTACATCTGCAGTGGTTACAGGCCCTGGTGCACCCATTCTCTCTCTTTATCTGCCTCTCTCATAAATAAATAAATAAATAAGCCAGGCATGGTGGCGCACGCCTTTAATCCCAGTACTCAGGAGACAGAGATAGGAGGATCACCATGAGTTCAAGGCCCCCCTGAGACTACAGAGTGAATTCCAGGTCAGCCTGAGCTAGAGTGAGACCCTATCTTGAAAAACCAAAATAAATAAATAAGTCAAAACACCCCCAAACCTGTAACATGTACCATTCAACAAGATAATAAGCTATCCACCCAGACATGGCCCCAACACAAACGGCCTGGGAGTGGAGAGTTAGTAATTTCCTACTTTCAGGGCTTGATCGCAACTGTTGGTTTCTTTCATTTTCACTTCTTCTTGTTTGCAGTAATGGGGATTGAACCGTAGTACGTGCTAGCAAGTACTCTACCCCTAGGCTATGCCCCTAGCTCTCTTTTCATTAAAAAAAAAAATTAAGTATATTTTATTTGTTTATTTGAGAGAGAGAGACAGAGAGAATGGGCAGGACAGGGCCTCCAGCCACTGCAAATGAACTCCAGATGCGTGGGTGCGTGCTTGCGTTCCCTTGTGCATCTGGCTTGTGTGGGACCCAGGGAATCAAACCCAGGTCCTTTGGCTTTGCAGACAAAAGCCATAACCGCTAAGCCATCTTTCCAGCACCCACATATTTTTTTAATTTTTCATTTATTGATTTGAGAGAGGGAAAGAAGGAGAGAGAGAGAAAGAAAGAAAATGGGCATGCCAGGTCCTCCAGCCAAAGCAAATGAACTCCAGATGCGTGCGCCACCTTGTGCATCTGGTTTATGTGGGTCCTGTGGAATCTAATCTGGGTCCTTTGGCTTTGTCATGCCAGCATGTATTTTTGTTATTATTATTATTATTGTAATTTTAGTATGTGTTCTCCTTTCATAGAGAAATATAACTGAGAATTATTTTTTTCAGGTAGGGTCTTTCTCTAGCCCAGGGTAACCTAGAATCCACTATGTAGTTATATAATCCAGATGCATGCACCTCCTTGTGCATCTGGCTTACATGGGTCCTGGAGAATCAAACCAGGACCTGTTGGCTTTGCAGGCAAGTGCCTCAACCGCTAAGCCATCTCTCTGGCCCAATAATAAGTTTTAAAAAGGGCCAGAGAGCTGGCTTAGCGGTTGAGGCACTTTCCTGCAAAGCCAAAAGACCCAGGTTCAATTCTCCAGGACCCTTGAAAGCCAGATGCATAAGGTTATGCATGCATCTGGAGTTCATTTGCAGTGCCTGGAGGCCCTGGCTCACCCATTCTCTTTTTCTCTCCCTCTTTCTCTTAAGTCAATAAATAAAAATAAATATATTTTTTTTAATTTTAAAAAGTGGGGCGTGATGGTGCACACCTTTAATCCTAGCACTTGGGTGTGGGAGGGGGAAGGCAGAGGTTGGAGGGTCACTGAGTTTGAGGCCACCCTGAGACTATATAGTGAATTCCAGGTCAGTCTGGGCTAGAGGGAGACCCTACCTTGAAAAATCAAAATCAATAAATAAAAGGAGAAATTTACGAGACAGAAAGACATGTATACAAAATTAGTAGCAGAACTTTCTGAGGCCGAGTCTGTCAGTCCAGAGACTGTCACGTCCCTTGGGCGCCTGCACTTTCTTCTTGAGTAACTCTGTCTGCGCAGGAGCCAAGAAGTCTGCCGGGCAGAAAGAAGAAACAGGAAAATGCTGAGGCCGAAAGTGCCACAAACGTCCAAGGCTCCCTTCACTCCTTCCACCTCCAGGCTCTTGAGACACTTGTCTCTTAATGACAAATTTACTTTCTTTTAAAGTTCTTTTAGGAAAGCCGGGTGTGGTGGCGCACACCTTTAATTCTAGCACTCGGGAGAGGTGGGAGGCAGAGGTTGGAGGATTGCCGTGAGTTCGAGGCCACCCTGAGACTACATAGTGATTTCCAGGTCAGCCTGGCCTAGAGTGAGAATGTGCCTTAAACAAACAAACAAATAAACAAAAAACCAAAAAAGTTATTTTAGGAAAGACGGCTCAGCAGTTAAAGGCACTTGCTTGCAAAGCCTGCAGGGTTTGGGTTCAATTCCTCAATAACCCATGCCTGGGCTAGAGCGAGATCATACCTCAAAAAACCCAAAAATAGGGCTGGAGAGATGGCTTAGCGGTTAAGCGCTTGCCTGTGAAGCCTAAGGACCCCGGTTCGAGGCTCGACTCCCCAGGTCCCACGTTAGCCAGATGCACAAGGGGGCGCATGCATCTGGAGTTTGTTTGCAGAGGCTGGAAGCCCTGGTGCGCCCATTCTCTCTCTCTCCCTCTATCTGTCTTTCTCTCTGTGTCTGTCGTTCTCAAATAAAATAAATAAAAATACTTTAAATAAATAAAAAAATAATAAATAAAAAATAACTAATAGAGTCCTCACTAAAGTAGCCAGATCACTAAGGCCTCTATATGCTGAAATTTTAAACTTTATTATGTGGAGATCGTAGTGAGCCACTGAAGGATTTTAAGCAAGAATGTGACAAGAGGTTTATTTATTTATTTATTTTGGTTGCCTGAGGTAGGGTCTTGCTCTAGCCCAGGCTGACCAGGATTTCATTCTGTAGTCTCAAGCTGGCCTTGAACTCTCGGTGATCCTCCTACATCTGCCTCCCGAGTGCTGGGATTAAAGGAGTAAGCCACCATGTCCAGCTCTGTGACAAGCATTTTAGAAATACCTTCACAGGGCATCAAAAAGGACACATTAGAGAAAGGCAAGACTGATGCAAAGAGTCTAACTTATTTATTTACTTATTCACTTATTTGAGATAGGATCTTGCTCACTATATACCCCAGGCTGGTCTTATTTTTATTATTTTCTTACCTCAGTCTCCCAAGTGCTAGAATGGGCATGCCCAGGCCTTCACCTACTACAAACTCCAGATGTGTGTGTTACTTTGTGCATCTGTTGTATGTGGGAACTAGGGAATCGAACTTGGGTCATCAGTTTGTTTTTCAGGTAGGATCTCACTCTAGCTGAGGCAGACCTGGAATTCACTCTATTCTCAGGGTGGCCTCCAACCCAAGGCCATCCTCCTACTTCTGCCTCCTGAGTGCTGGGATTAGAGGAATGCGTCACCAACCCTGGCTGTCATCAGGTTCTGTAAGCAAGTGCCTCTTACTGCTGAGCCATCTCTCCAGGCTCAATAAAACCTACTTTTGTCGCACGCCTTTGATCCCAGCAAAGGTAGGAGGATCACAGGAAGGTTCAAGGCCACTCTGAGACTACAGTGAATTCCAGGTCAGCCTGGACCACAGTGAGATCCTACCTCAAAAAAGAAAATAAACAAGCACACAAAAATGATCATTTTGAGCCGGGCATGGTGGCGCACGCCTTTAATACCAGCACTCAGGAGGCAGAGGTAGGAGGATCACTGTGAGTTCAAGGCCACCCTGAGAATACAGAGTGAATTCTAGGTTAGCCTGGGCTAGAGTGAGACCCTACCTTGAAAAACCAAAAAAACAAACAAACAAAAAAAGATCATTTTATGTGTATGTACATGTGTGCCTCTGCTTGAGCCAGTTTTATTTATTTATTTTTCTTTCTTTCTTTTTTTTTTTTTTTTTCCTGAGGTAGGGTCTCATTCTAGCTCAGGCTGACCTGGAATTTACTATGTAGTCTCAGAGTGACCTCAAACTCACAACAATCCTCCTACCTCTGCCTCCCAAATGCTAGAATTAAAATTAAAGGGGTGTGCCACCATGCCTGGCAATTTTTAAATTTTCTTTTCTTTTTTTTTTTTCAAGGTAGGGTCTCACTCTAGCCCAGGCTGACCTGGAATTCACTATGGAGTCTCAGGCTGGCCTCGAACTCACGGCGATCCTCCTACTTCTGCCTCCCAAGTGCTGGGATTAAAGGCGTGCACCACCACGCCCGGCTAAATTTTATTGACAACTTCCATAATTATAAATAATATCCCATGGTAATTCCCTCTCTTCCCCCACTTTCCCCTTTGAAACTCCACTCTCCATCATATCCCCTCCCCCTCTCAATCAGTCTCTCATTTATTTTGATGTCATGATCTTTTCTTCCTATTATGATGGACTTGTGTAGATAGTGTCAGGCACTATGAGGTCATGGATATCCAGGTCATTTTGTACATTTATTTAAAAATTAATTTATTTATTTGAGAGAGAAAGAGGCAGAGAGAGAGAATGGGCGTGCCAGGGCCTCCTGCCACTGCAAACGAATTCCAGACGTGTGCACCCCCTTGTGCATCTGGCTAACGTGGGTCCTGGGAAATCAAACCTGGGTCCTTTGTCTTTGCAGGCAAGCACCCTAAGTGCTAAATCATCCCTCCAGCTCTTCTTTTTTGAGGTAGGGTCTCACTCTAGCCTAGTCTGACCTGGAATTCACTATGTAGTCTCAGGGTAACCTCAAACTCTCCGTGATCCTCCTACCTCTGCCTCCTGAGAACTGGGATTAAAGGTGTACACCACCACGTCCATTGAGCCAGGTTTTGCATCTACCTTACATGGGTAGTTTGGGACTAGAACCTGAGCTGACAGGCTTTGCAAGCAAGTGCCTTTCACTATTGAGCAATCACCCCTCTCTAGCCTTCTTTTTTATTGCTTATTTTTTATTTTTATTTTTTAATTTTTATTTATTTATTTGAGAGCAACAGACACAGAGAGAGAAAGAGGCAGAGAGAGAGAGAATGGGCGTGCCAGGGCCTCCAGCCACTACAAACGAACTCCAGATGCGTGCGCCCCCTTGTGCATCTGGCTAACGTGGGTCCTGGGGAATTGAGCCTCGAACTGGGGTCCTTAGGCTTCACAGGCAAGCGCTTAACCACTAAGCCATCTCTCCAGCCCTTTTGTTGTTTATTTTTATTTATTTATTTATTTATTTGAGAGTAACAGAGAGAGAAAGAGGGTTTATTTATTTATTTTTTTGCTTTTCCAGCTAGTGTCTCACTCTAGCCCAGGCTGACCTGGAATTCACTATGTAGTCTCAAGGTGGCCTTGAACTCACAGCGACCCTCCTACTTTTGCCTCCTAAGTACTGGGATTAAAGACGTGCGCTACCACGCCCAGCAAGGTCATCTTTTTTATTTATTTTATTTGTGCCAAGCATGATGGAGCCTGCTTTCAACTCCAGCACTTGGGAGACAGAGGTAAGAGGATTTTGTGAGAGGCCAGCCTAGGACTACAGAGTGAGTTCCAGGTCAGCCTGAGCTAGAGTGAGACCTTACCCCAAAAAACAAAAACAACAACAACAAACATTGCAAACGGAAAGGTGAGGTTGGGGGGGCACCTGAGGGTCTCTAGCCTCTGTAAACAAAGTCAAGATGCATGCGTCATTTTGTGCACCTGGTTTTAAATGAGTACTGGGGAATCGAACTCAGGTCTTTTGGTTTTACAGGCAAGCACCTTAAGTGCTGAGCTATCTCTCCAGCCCTCATCTTTGAGTAAATAATGAGTTTGAGGCCAGCACGGACTATGTGAGCTCGTGTTACCAACAAACAAAATGGCCACTACAAGCTAAACATGGTGACATACATCTGCAGTCAGTAACCCCAGCATTCTGAGGGAGTCGATTGTGAATTGAAGGCTAGCCTGGGCTATCAGAAGTGATCCTGTCTGAAAAAAAAAATTCTTGGGGTGGTGTGTTTTTTTTGAGGTAAAGTCTCACTCTAGCCCAGGCTCTCCTGGAAATTACTATTGTAGTCTCGGTGTGGCCTTGAACTCACAGTGATCCTCCTGCTTCTGCCTCTGAGTGCTGGGATCAAAGGTATGTACCACCATGCCTGGATATGTCTCAAAATTTCATTTTGCCCATTTGAAGTAGGATCTTGTTCTTCCTTTACCCTTCTCAACCCCTGGTGAGGAGACAGGAGCCCTGACGTTACTAGGCTAAGAGCCCTCCTTTGGTGGTTAAAACTTTCTGGAAGGGAGGGGGAGGCAGGCACAGTTCCTTCCACGTGGTAGATGGGAGGTTTTCAGCGATCTGGCAGAGGAGCGCCCGGCTAAGCAGAAGCAGCCACTCTCTAGCAGGAAGGAAAGAGAAGATGTGCAGATAGAAGGTGGCTTTGAGAGTGACCCTAGGGCCCAGTTTGGTGACGCCCACCTTTGATACCAGCACTAGGGCAGAGGCCAGCCTGGGACTACAGAATGAGTTTCGGGTCAGCCTGGGCTAGAGTGAGATCCTACCTCAAAAAATAATATATGTTTATTCATTTGAAAGAGAGAGAGGGGCAGGGAGAACGGGCAAACCAGGGCCTCCTGCCATTGCAAATGAACTCCAGGCACATGCACCACTTGTTGCTTTAGATGGTTACTGGGGACTCAAACCCAGGGCATTAAGCTTTGCAAGCAAGTGACCTTAACCCCTGAGCTATCTCTCTAGCCCTGGACTTTGTTTGTTTGATTGTTTCTGAGGTAGGGTCTCGCTCTAGAATTCACTGTGTATTCTCAGGCTGGCCTTGAACTCACAGAGATCCTCCTAAGTACTGGGATTAAAGGTATGCGCCATCACACCCTGCCCTAATTTTTCTGTTTTGTTTTGTTTTGTTTTGTTTTGTTTTGTTTTGTTTTGAGGCAAGCCTAACAGACTGGCCTTTTTTAAATTTTATTTTTATTCAAGAGAGAGAGACTGAGAGAGAGAGAGAGAATTGGCACGCCAAGACCTCCAGCCACTGTAATCAAACACCAGATGTGAGTGCCACCTAGTCTGCACGTGCGTCACCTGGCATCTGTCTTACTTGGGACCTGGAGCGTCGAACATGCCTTAGTCTTCACAGAAAAACGCCTTCACCACTAAGCCAGCTCTCCAGCCCTAAATTTTTAAAAAATATATTTTGTTTATTTATTTGAGATAAAAAGACAGATAGAGAATGGGCCAGATGTGGTGGCACACGCCTTTAATCCCAGCACTCAGGAGGCAGAGGTAGGAGGATTGCTGTGAGTTCAAGGCCACCCTGAGACTGCATAGTGAATTCCAGGCCAGCCTGGGCTCCAGCAAAACTCTACTTTGAAAAAAAAAAAGTGTGACCAGAGCCTCTTGTGGTGGCTTGCACTTGCAATCCTAGAATCTGGGAGGCTGAAAAAGGATTGTCACAAGTTTGAGACCAGCCAGGGGTACATGAGACCCTATTTCAGCAAAAAAAATGTTGGGGATTTGAGGCCAGCCTGAGACTACATATGGACTTGCAGGTCAGCTTGGGCTGGAGCAAGACCCTACCCTTTGGGGGAAAAAGAAAGGTGGGGAGCTAGTTTATGTGGTAAAGCATGTCCCTTATAAGCATGTGGTCACTTGATGGTCAGACCCATGTAAAGAAGCCAGGCGTGGTGATAAGGATCTGTAACCCCAACCCTGGGGAGAGGAGAAAGATACTCCTTGGGGCTCAACTGACCAATCAGTCTAACCTAGTTGGAGAAGTCCAGGTCAATAAGAGACCTTGTCTAAAATTAAAGGTGAGCAGGGTGTGGTGGCGCACGCCTTTAATCCCAGCACTCGGGAGGCAGAGGTAGGAGGATCGCCATGAGTTCGAGGCCACCCTGAGACTCCATAGTAAATTCCAGGTCAGCCTGATCTAGGGTGAAATACTACCTTGAAAAACCAAATAAAATAAATAGATAAAATAAAAGGTGAATATCGCCCGAGAAGATACCTGGAGGTTGTCCTCTGGCCTCCACACACTTGTGTGCACACACGTGTACCCATACACACAAATAAAAGTGTCTGATTCTAGCTGTCCCTGAGTTGGCCTGCCCCTGCTATTCCTGACATGTAAGGGCCAATAAGGTTCCCCCTTTTTCCTGAGCCAGTTCAGGTTGGGTCCCTAGCAATCAAGCATGATGATGGTCACACACATACAGAGCAGCACTAAGGAGGCTTGAGGCAGGAGGATTGACATGAGTTTGAAGCCAACCCGAGCTACATGAGTTCTTGATCAACCTAAGCTACTACAGGGTGAGTTTTTTTTTTTTTAACTTTTATTTATTTATTTAAGAGCAACAGACAGAGAGAAAGAGGCAGAGAGAGAGAGAGAGGGAGAATGGGTGCACCAGGGCCTCCAGCCACTGCAAACGAACTCCAGACGCGTGCACCCCCTTGTGCATCTGGATAATGTGGGTCCTGGGGAATCAAGCCTCGAACTGGGGTCCTTAGGTTTCACAGGCAAGCGCTTAACCGCTAAGCCATCTCTCCAGCCCTAGGGTGAGTTTTTTTTTTTCAAGGTAGGGTCTCCCTCAAGCCCAGGCTGACCTGAAATTCACTATGTAGTCCCAGGCTGGCCTTGAACTCATAATGACCCTCCTACCTCTGCCTCCAGAGTATTGGGATCAAAGACTTCCCAAGCAAGCACCTTAATCACTAAACCATCTCTCCAGCCCCCAGCCTGATCTTTTGGAAAGTTCCATGCCAGCCACGGCTCTGATGTACAAATAAAAAGCATAGCGAGCTGCTGAGGAGGTGACGTGTTTTGAGAAAACAAGTCGGCACCGTCCACTTATTCATTCGTAAACAATTGTGCCTATTCTGTCATGCAATGAGGTGCGTTCTGGAAAACATCAGGCCACTTCCTTTTGGCATTTAGTGTCAAACTTACAAAGGGTTTTCTTTGCTTTATTTTAGGTTTTATCTTAGTGGCATTGGGGATCCAATCCAGGCTCTAAGAAACTCTGGCAACCTATCCCTTTACTAAGGGCTTCAAAATGTTCATATTCCAGGCAAGATATGGCTCAGTTGGAGGAACACTTGCCTAGCATGCTCCAAATCCTGGGCTTGATCCCCAGCATTGCATACAACTGGGCATGGTGGCGCACACCTGTAATTGCAGCATTCTGAAGCCTAAGGCAGGAGGATTGTAAATTACAGGCTAGGGGGGCTGGTGAGACAGCTTAGAGGTTAAGGCATTTACGTGCAAAGCCAAAGGACCCAGGTTCCATTCCCCAGGACCCACATAAGCCAGATGCACAAGGGGCACATGCATCTGGAGTATGTTTGCTATATCGACAAGCCCTGACATGTCCATTCTCTCTGTCTGTCTCTCTTCTGTCTATCTCTCTCACTCTCTGCTTGCAAATAAATAAATAAAAATTAAAAAAAATTCACAGGCGGGCTGGAGGGATAGCTCAGCGGTTAAGGTGTTTGCCTGCAAAGCCAAAGGACCCAGGTTCAATTACCCAAGACCCGTGTAAGCCAAATGTACAAGAGGGCGCACGTGTCTGGAGTTTGTTTTCAGTGGCTGGAAGCCCTGGCATGCCCATTCTCTCCCCCCCCTTTCTCGGTCAAATAAATAAATTAATTAATTGATTAATTAAATTTTTATTTATTTATTTATTTATTTTTGGTTTTTCGAAGTAGGGTCTCACTCTGGCTCAGGCTGACCTGGAATTCACTATGTACTCTCAGGGTGGCCTCGAACTCACGGCAATCCTCCTACCTCTGCCTCCCGAGTGCTGGGATTAAAGGCGTGCGCCACCATGCCTGGCAAATTAAATATTTTTTTAAAAAATCACATGCTAGGTTAAGCTACATAGTGAGATTCTATCTCAAATGACAAATGAATAAATAATTTTTTGGTTTTTGGAGGTAGGGTCTCACTCTAGCCCAGGCTGACCTGGAATTCACTATGTAGTCTCAGGGTGGTCTCGAACTCATGGTGGTCCTCCTACCTCTGCCTCCTGAGTGCTGGGATTGAAGGCGTGTGCCACCATGCTTGGCAAAATAAATATTTTTAAAACGCTGTTGAATGCTTGTAATACTAGTTGCTCAAGATGGAGGGAGGAGGATTAGAAGTTTGTGCCAACCTGACTACATGAGACTCACTCTCCTCTCTCTCTCTCTCTCGAAACATATATGTATCTATGTATATAGGTGCTTTACTGAACTACCTTACAGTTGGAATCAGATACCATGAAACTCCAAATAGTCCAAAACGTATTTCCCAAGAGCACAATACTTCCCCCACACAGCCACAGAACAATGTTCACATCCAGGAATGCCAACATCCCGTGCTTTTATTCCACATTATAGAAACGAACTGTACCATTGTCCCTCTGGCTGGAGGTATACTCAGTGCCAGAGCATTGGCTTGGGGTATCCAAGGCTCTGGGTTCCATCAATCCCTACCACTGAAAAGAACATTATTACCACTGGCAGTATATTTGTGATCCTTCACATGCTTACTAATCAGCTGCTCCAAACTCCTGTGGAACAAGAAGAAAATTTCTGGAGCTGGACAGATACTCAGTAGTTAAGGCACTTGCCTGCAAAGCCTAATCCCTCAGTACTGTGTAAATCCAGATGCCCAAGGTGGCACATGCATCTGAAGTTCGCTTGCAGTGGCTAGAGGCCCTGGTGCAACCATTCTCTCTCTCAAATAATTTGTTTGTTTTTTCCTAGGTAGGGGCTCACGGTAGCTCAGGCTGACCTGGAATTCACGATGTAGTTTTAAGAGGGCTTTGAACTCATGGCGACCCTTCTCCCACTGCGTCCCAAGTGGAGTGCTGGCATTAAAGGCATGTGTCACCACGCCCAGCTAATACTATATATATATATATATATATATATCTATATATATATATATATATATATTTTTTTTTTTTTTTTTTAAAGAAAATTTCCTTTTGCCTGTGGCCTTTGGACTCCAGGACTTCGGCCAGTGGCATGACACCCACATTCTCAACCATGGACTGACAGTTATGCCGTCTTGCTTCCTGATCCTGAGGCGTTTGAATTCAGACTGAGTCACAGTGTCAGGCTCTCAAAGTCGCTGGCTTTCAGATAGTGTGTCGTGGGGACTTCTCATCCTTCATAGTTGGTTTGTTTTTCTTTTTTCGAGGTAGGGTTTCACTGTAGCTCAGGCTGACCTGGAATTCACTATGTTGTCTCAGGGTGGCTTCAAACTCACGGTGATCCTCCTCCCTCTGCCTCCCGAGGGGCTGGGATTAAAGAAGGCACACGCCACCACACCCAGCTTAACATCCTTTATAGCTTCATGTGCCCATTCCATTAGCAAATCTTCACCACAGAAATGCATACGCAGCCGGGCATGGTGTGGCGCATGCCTTTAATCCCAGCGCTTGGGAGACAGAGGTAGAGGATTGGCCACCCTGAGACTACATAGTGAATTTCAGGTCAGCCTGGGCTAGAGCAAAACCCTACCTCACCACCACCCCCAAAACAAAGAAATGCATACACACAAAAAAATCTGACTGGCTGGGCGTGGTGGCGCACGCCTTTAATCCCAGCACTCGGGAGGCAGAGGTAGGAGGATCACCGTGAGTTCAAGGCCACCCTGAGACCACATAGTTAGTTCCAGGTCAGCCTGGGCCAGAGTGATACCCTGCCTGGGGGGCAAAAAAATCTGACTGGCACAGGAGGCCCCCAGTTGGGCTGTGAAACTCAACTCTCCATCATATCCCCTCCCCCTCTCAATCAGTCTCTGTTTTATTTTGATGTCATCATCTTTTCCTCCTATTATGATGGTCTTGTGTAGGTAGTGTCAGGCACTGTGAGGTCATGGATCTCCAGGCCATTTTGTGTCTGGAGGGAGCACGTTGTAAGGAGTCCTACCCTTCCTTTGGCCTTTACATTCTTCCCTCAACCTCTTCTGCAATAGACCCTGAGCCTTGGAAGTTATGATAGAGATATTGCAGTGCTGAGCACTCCTCTGTCACTTCTTTCCAGCACCATGATGCCTTCTGAGTCATCCCAAGGTCACTGCCATCTGAAAAGACAAGATTCTCTACCAAAAGTGAGAGTAGCATTAATATATGGGTATGAATGTTAAAGGAAGTGCTTACTGGGCAGTTTGATAAACATAGTATATACACTCATCCAGACACCAGCAGACGTTACACCTCTAGGGCTCATGACTACCCCTGTTGTAGGTTTTCAGTATCAGGGATATATTTCCTCCCATGGAGCAGACCTCCAGTCCAGTTAGAGGCCAGTTGGTTTCCCTTATAACAGACGTGCCACTATTGCACGCATTGGCTCACTTGGCCTGGCTGGCCAAATTTAAGGCTTGCAGTGTCCACTGTTGAGTGTCTTCACTGGTGATTTCTCTCTCTCTCCCATTGAGCTGCTGCAGTGTCTTTTTCCAGCTTTCTGTCAGCTAGCTGGTCTACATGGAGTTGGCTTTCAGCTCAGCTCCAGCAGGATTTCTCAGTGGCCTTGCAGCCCAAGTATGGGGTAGGATTTTGCTGTAGTCCAGGCTGACCTGGAATTCACTATGTAGTCTCAGGGTGGCCTCGAACTCACGGCGATCCTCCTACCTCTGCCTCCTGAGTGCTGGGATTAAAGGGGTGCTCCACTACACCTGGGGTTAACTTTTTAAAAACTATATTTTATTTATTAGTTTACTTGAGAGATAGAGAGAATGGCTGCCCCAGGGCCTCCATCCACTACATTGAACTCCAGACTCATGCACCACCTTGTGCATCTGGCTCACGTGGGTCCTGGGAAATCGAACCTGGGTCCTTTGGCTTTGCAAGCAAACGCCTTAACTGCTAAGCCATCTCTCCAGCCCTGGAGTTTTATATAGCCCCAGACTGTTGCAAACTCAGTAGGAGTGATGGTCTAAATAGATACCCTATATACTTGTTTTTGGCACTACTAGATTAATATTACTACTGTTTTATTTATTTATTTATTTATTTATTTATTTATTTATTTATTTATTTATTTATAAGCGAGAGAAAGTGCAAGGGAGAGAATGGGCATGCCAGGGTCTCTAGCCATTGCAAATGAACTTCAGATGCATGTGCCACCCTGTACATCTGGTTTATGTGGGTTCTGAGGAATTGAACCTGGGCCCTTAGGCTTCACAGACAAGTGCCTTAACTGCTAAGCCATCTGTCCAGCCCTGTGTGTCACTATTATTTTCAGCAGGGAGCTTTAAACTGATTCCTGTCGGGTATTTTGTCCTAGCAACAAGAAAGGGAACTAACATTATGGATTTCCAGAACACCGTTTCAGTTACATGTACATGCGTGGGAATCCCACAAAGTGTCAGGCTGGGAGAAGGGCTGGATGACTGGACCTCACCAGTTGAACCCTGAAGTACTGAAACCCACAAAGCAAAAGAGGCTCCTGGGGGACGGCCATACGCGTAGTGGGAGTGTACAGGGACGGAGGTGTGCCGGGGCAGAGGCTGTCATGCAGATTAGAGGTCTCTCGGGAAATGAGCAGCCCTCGGCGTAGGTGGACATACACACACTCAGGATATACGCCTTGTCTTTGCCACGTGACACCCCGGCTGCCTTGGGACTTTGCCCTCAAGAAGGCCTGCGTCTAGGCCAACTGAACCACCTATCCTGTCCTGGACTTTGGAACCTCCAGAACCATGAGGAAAGAAAAAGGAGGTTTTCACTTCCTCTGGATTTTCTTTCTTTTTTAAAGTTTCGAGGTTGCGTCTACCTCTAGCCCAGGCTGACCTGGAATTCACTATGTAGTCTCAGGGTGGCCTCGAACTCACGTTGATTCTCCTACGCGTGCCTCCCAAGTGCTGGGATTAAGGGTGTGCGCCACCATGCCCAGCTTATTCTCTTTTTTTTCCTCTTTTTTTGTTTTTTCCAGGTAAGATTTCACTCTAGTCCAGGCTGACCTGGAATTCACTATGTGGTCTCAGGGTGGCCTCAAACTCACAGCAATTTTCCTACGTCTGCCTCACAAGTGTTGGGCTAGAGTGAACTAGAGTGAGACCCGACCTTGAAAAAAAAAAAAAGGCTGGAGAGATGGTTTAGCAGTTAAGCACTTGCCTGCCAAGCCTAAGGATGCAAGTTCGACTCTCCAGATCTCTCGTAAGCCACACACACAAGGTGAGGCAAATGTACAAGGTGGTTCGATTTCAGTGCCTGGAGGCCCTATCATATCAATTTTCTCTCTGTCTCTCTCTCATAAAAAAAAATACAAAAAATGGGCAGGAGAGATGGCTCAGCAGTTAAGGCACTTGCCTACACAGCCTAATTACCCAGCTTTGACTCCCCAATACCCACATAAAGCCAGATGTACAAAGTGATGTGTGCATCTGGAGTTCATTCGCAGTAGCTGGAGGCCCTGGCGTGCCCATTCTCTCTGTCTGTGTCTCTTCTCCCTATCTCTCTCTGCTTACAAATAAATAAATAAAAATATTAAGAATATTTTTTAAGCTGGACATGGTGGCGCATGCCTTTAATCCCAACACTTGGGAGGCAGAGGTAGGAGGATTGCCATGAGTTTGAGGCCACCCTGAGACCACAGAGTGAATTTCAGGTCAGCCTGGGCTAGAGTGAGATCCTACCTCAACCCCCCCAATATATATATATAACATCTACAATATATATATATATGACATCTACTATATATATATATATGAGAGACATCTAACTACTGAACCCCATGATGGTGCTAAAGTCAATCTGCATTCAGAACTTTGAGCCAAGTTCAAGGAATATATACTGAACTATAAGCCCCTTTAGGGTAAAGACCGATTATATCTTTATCTTTGAGTCTGGTATGGTAGTCCTCACCTATAATCTCCACACTCAGGAGGATGAGTGTTCCTTGGCTACATAGTGAGGCCAGCCTGGGCTACATGAGACCTATCTCAAAACAAACGAACAAACAAAAGTACTTTCATCTATTTTATTTAAAAAATATAATTTATAGCTGGGTGTGGTGGCACATGCCCTTAATCTCAGCACTCGGGAGGCAGAGGTGATGGCTTGCTGTGGGTTCAAGGCCACCCTGAGACTACCCAGTGAATTCCAGGTCAGCCTGGGCTAGAGATATCTTGAAAAACTATCTTGCAAAATTCAAGAAGCCAATATATTACATATATATATAATTTATTTATTTATTTGAAAGAGAGACAGAGGGCTGGAGAGATTGTTTAATGGTTAAAGGCACTTGCCTGCAAAGCCAAAGGACCCAGGTTCAAGTTCACAGGACCCACATAAACCAGCTGCACAGGGGGTGCATGCGTCTACAGTTTGTTTGCAGTGGCTGGAGGCCCAGTGTGTCCATTCTCTTTCCCCCCTCCACTGCCTCTTTGTTTCTCTCTCTCAAATAAGTAAATAAAAGTTAATACAATAAAATAAAAGAGAGCCAGGCGTGGTGGTGCACGCCTTTAATCCCAGCACTCAGGAGGCAGAGGTAGGAGGATCACTATGAGTTCAAGGCTGCCCTGAGACTCCATAGTGAATTCCAGGTCAGCCTGGGCCAGAATGAGACCCTACTTTGAAAAACAAACAAACAAAAAAATTATAAAAAAATAAAAATAAAAGAGAGACAGAGTGAGAGGCAGAGAGAGAGAGAGAGAGAGAGAGAGAGAGAGAGAGGGAGAGGGAGAGAGAGAGGGAGAGAGAATGGAAAAGAGAGGAAGAGAGGATGAGTATGGCACATCAGGACCTCCTGCCAAAACAAAGGCACTCCAGGTGCATGCACCATTTAGTCCATCTGGCCTTATGTGGGTATTGTCAGCCTTTGCAAGCAAGTGCCTTTAGCCACGGAGCTATCTTCCCAGCCCTCCTTTTTTGAGAGATTATTTAGGGCCGGTAGTTGGACTCCAAACAATGCAGAGTCTGCAGGAGTGTGAGAACAGAGGGGAAGACACTCAATGCTTCCAAGGAAAGCCCTGACTCATTTTAGCAGATGACATAATTGCTGATTCACAGAGCACCTTCTGAGTCCCTAAAAGTCCCTAAAAAGCTGTAATTGAACTTAAAAAAAATATACTTGTGGGGGCAGGGGAGCAGGAGAGATGACTTAGCAGTTAAGGTGCTTGCTTGCAAAGCCAAAGGATCCAAGGTTCCAGGACCCACATAAGCCAGATGCACATGTCTGGAGTTGGTTTGCAGTGACTGGAGAAATTGGCATGCCCATTCTTTTTCTCTCTATCTGCCTCTTTCTTCCTCTCTCAAATAAATAAAATATGCCAGGCATGGTGGCGCACACCTTTAATCCTAGCATTTGGGAGGCAGAGGTAGGAGGATTGCCACAAGGTTGAGGTTACCTGAGACTACATAGTGAATTCCAGGGTCAGCCTGGGCTAGAGTGAAACCCTATCTCAAAAAAAAAAGAAAAAAACCCTTAAAATATAGAGTTATATTTTGGCTCCCTACTCAGAGTGACATCTATGCCATTATTAAGGTTATGATGTATTATTGACAACTTTTTTTTTCTTGTTTTTTTGAGGTAGGGTCTCACTCTAGCCCAGGCTGACCTGGAATTCACTCTGTAGTCTCAGGATGGCCTCAAACTCACAACGATCCTCCTACCTCTGCCTCCCGAGTGCTGGGATTAAAGGTGTATGCCACCATGCCAGGCTATTTTTTTTTTTTTTATTTGAGGTAGGGTCTCACTTTAGCGTAGGCTGATCTGGAATTCACTATGTAGTCTCAGGGTGGCCTCGAACTCATGGTGATCCTCCTACCTCTGTGTGTACCACCACATTTGGCATTATTGACAATTCTGATAATGTCCCATCTGCTTTACAAGATCAATATGAACAAGTATAGACCATCACCATGCCCAGCTTTAGAAATGGATTTCTGAATCTTCATAATGAAAGAGACTTACACCTATCACTTCTGGTAACAGTAACTTCGCTAATTTTCAAACTGTGTGTACTCAGTTGCTGTCTTAACTTTTGTCATTTCCATATTTATTGAAAATATGACAGAAAAGCAGAAAAGATTCAAACAGCTCCATGTGTGTTTTACATTTCATGCCACAGGCTGGAGAGATGACTTAGCAGTAAGGCGCATTCCTGCAAAGCCAAAGGGCCCAGGTTCAATTCCCCAGGAACCCTGTAAGCCAGACGCACAAGGTGATGCATGTATTTGGAGTTTGTTTGCAGTGGCTGGAGGCCCTGGTGCACCCATTCTCTCTCTCCCTATCTCTACCTGCATCCATCTATCTATCTATCTATCTATCTATCTATCTATCTATCTATCTATTTATCTATCTCTATCTGCCTCTTTCTCTCTCTCTCAAATAAGTAAATAAAAATAGGGCTGGAGGGATGGCTTATCAGTTAACGTGTGTGCCTGCAAAGCCAAATGACTGAGGTTCGATTCTCTAGGACCCAGTAAGCCAGATGCACAATGTGGTGCATGTGTCTGGAGTTCGTTTGCAGTTGCTGGAGGCCCTGGTGCACCCATTCTCTCTCTCTCTCTCTGCCTCTTTCTCTCTGTCAAATAAATAAACAAATAGATAATTTTTTAAAATTAAAATATTTGAAAATTCATGCTAACTGTAGGCTGAGTAGCTTGGAGAGACTGCCAAAGTCCAAAAGCTGTAGCATTTCCTTATTGTCAGGATCTATCTCAGTGACCTGATCCATGGCTGACCTCAGCAACATAATTTTCTCTCTCTGGCTTCTTCTTGTGGCTTGATGGAGATTCCTCTCACAGGACCTCTCTGAATTCACTTCATGAGATCATAACACAGCGTGATGTCTTGTTGCAGAGCTTATTGCTGGAATAACGGCGATCTCTTTGTGCACGCACTTGGGGGTGTGGAAGTCATTGCCTGGGCTCATATGGCACTTCTCACTGATGATCGCAGCTGCTTTTTTCATGGTTTTAGTATGAATGCAGCCCATGTTGGCCAGCCCTGGTAAAAACAAAAACAAAAACAAAAAACAAAAAAAAATTTATCTCCTCTTTCTTTTTTAAATTAATTAATTTTAAACTTGATTTTTATTTATTTATTTGAGAGAGAGAGAGAAAGAGGCAGAGAGAGAGAGAGAGAATGGGCGCATCAGGGCCTCCAGCCACTGCAAATGAACTCCAGATACATGAGCCCTCTTGTGCATCTGGCTCACGAGGGTCCTGGAGAATCGAACCGGGATCCTTTGGCTTTGCAGGCAAACGCCCTAACCACTAAGCCATCTCTCCAGCCTCTCTTTTCTTATTTTGATCTAAAAGTTTATATAAAGTAAGGTCCTTCTAGTTGCAGGGGAAAAAAGAGAAAAATATTGGGAGTTTAGTGGCCAATTGCTAGGAGAGCTAGAATTGGAGAAAAAAAACAACAAAAACAAAGGGTGTGTGTGTGTGTGTGTGTGTGTGTGTGTGTGTGTGTGTGTGTGTGTTCTAGGGAAGACTAGGAGCTGCCTAGCAGGGGAAACACCAGCTAGAGCTCCTGGATACTCCCTCTAGGGCCAGCCTCTGGATTCTGCTGCCTAAAGTCTTAGGCTCAACACTGATTCATGGAATACTCCAGATCTGCAGGCAAAAGAAAGTGGCTCTCCCAGGCTGGGCCAGCTGCCAGCGCCTATCAGTCAGCCCCATTGAGGAGCAGAGAAGGAAAACAACCCCGGGTTGCCACCCACACGTGTGGCACCTGTTTCTAGAGACAGGAAAACGGATTCTGCTCCCGGTTACGGGAGCCCTGCAAGCTTCAGTTTGTTTGGTGCTGCAGGTAAGAGGCCAGCCTGGGCCATCTAGTGAGACTAAGACTGTTTCAAACTTCTTCTTATTCTTTTGTTTGTTTTTATTTATTTGTGAATGACAGAGAGAGAGAGAGAGAGAGAGAGAGAGAGAGAGAGAGAGAGAATGGGTGCGCCAGGGCCTCCAGCCACTGCAAACGAGCTCCAGACGCCTGCGCCCCCTTGTGCATCTGGCTAACGTGGGTCCTGGGGAACCAAGCCTCGAACCGGGGTCCTTAGGCTTCACAGGCAAGAGCTTAACTGCTAAGCCATTTCTCCAGCCATCCCACCCTCTTTTTTAATTTATTTTATTTTTGTTTTTTCGAGGTAGGGTCTCACTCTGGTCCAGGCTGACCTGGAATTAACTCTGTAGCTCTGTAGTCTCAGGGTGGTCTTGAACTCACGGTGATCCTCCTACCTCTGCCTTCTGAGTGCTGGGATTAAAGGCGTGCGCCACCACACCCGACACCCCCCCCACTTTTTTTTTAAGGCAGTGTCTCACTCTAGTCTAGGCTGACCTGGAATTCACTATGTAGTCTCAGAATGGCCTCGAACTCATGGCGATCCTCCTACCTCTGCCTGCCGAGTGCCCATTTGTTTAAGTTTTGAGACAGGGTCTCCCTAAGTTGTCCAGTCAAGACAGACCTTGAATTAAGGAGCCCCCGTTTCAGTCTCCCCAGGAGCTTGGATTACAAGCTTTTGCCACCAAGCCCTACTTCCCTGGTGGAATTCTCCATACACCTTGGAGACTCAGATGCCTTATGTCATGTCCCACAGCAGGCGATCCGGTAGGAGCCTGTTGCATGTGGAAATCAAGGAGGGTAACTGTTTACAAGTATCCCACTTTGAGTCTCCTAACTGGCTTCATTATTCTGAATCGAGTTCAAGTTGCCTCCACACACAGCCGGAAAGGCGTGCACACTACTATTTACATCAGGATTTGCACAATGTGACATGGCTGCCTTGGAAGGAATCAACTGTAGTCATTTGGCCACTTAGCCTAGGTTAGCCGGTCTGACAAAGGGCTTCCCAAACCTGCTTGAGCTGCGAAAGAGGGATGTTGCGTGCCCTTGAATTCTGTTCTTCCCCTTGGTTTGCCCAGGATCCATGTCCCTATGGACTTATATCTGGTTTTCACTGTGACATTGAGCCATACCCTGTGTAATTTGCCTATAACATTGGCCCAGAAGCCTGGAAGGAAGCTAATCAATTATCCTTTGCTGTGCACTACATTATCCCAAAATTTTAGTGTCCCAGGGCTGGAGGGATGGCTTAGCAGTTAAGGTGCTTGCCTGCAAAGGCAGAGGACCCAGGTTCGATTCCCCAGGACCCACGTAAGCCAGATACACTAGGTGGCGCATGCTTTGGGAGTTTGTTTGGAGCAGCTGAAGGCCCTGGTGCACCCATTTTCTCTCTCTCTTTCTCAAATAAAATAAATAAAATTTAACTTTAGCATCCTAAAGGACAATTGTTCCCTCAGTGTCTATGGTTAAGATTTTGAAGCCAGGCATGGTAGGGCACGCCTTTAATCTCAGCATTAGGGAGGCAGAGGCAGGAAGATCGCCATGAGTTCAAGGCCAGCCTGAGACTACATAGTGAATTCCAGGTAAACCTGAGCTAGAGTGAGATCCTACCTCAACACCACCCCGCAAAAAAAAAAAAAAAAAAAAAAAAAAAAAGATTCAGGGTGCAGCTTAGCTGGGTGTTTCTGGCTGAGGGTCTCATGACGCTGCAGTCAGCTTGCTGACTGGGACTGTTGTCACAGTAGGTTGTCTTGGTAAGCATTGCCTCCAAGTTCACTCATAGCCTTTGGAAGCCCTAGATCTTCTCTTACAGGACCGTTGCCCAGAGATATAAGGGGTGCATGTGTGTGTACTGTACGTGGGTAGCGGGGAATCAAGCCTGGAAGCAGGGTCCTCAGGCTTCAGAAGTAAGCGCTTAACTGCTAAGCCATCTCTCCAGCCCCTGCAGCACCTTTCTTAAATGCTCAGGCCCACCCTTGAAGCCTGGGTTTGACCCCTCTGCACCCACATAAAGCCAAATACACAAAGTGGCGCGTGTATCTGGACGTCGTTTGCAGTGGCAGGAAGCTCGGGTACCCTTGTTCTTCCTCCACTGCCGATCTTTCGGCTTCTCTGCCTGTGCCAAAGAAATACATGAATATCTTTAAAAAAGTTGTTAAACCGAAATCAACCCAAACTAAATGTCTAAAATTGTGAACAAGGGCCAAGTATTCCAAAAAGTCCACATTTTACTTGAAAAGTCCCTTAAACATGTAACAAGAGCCTTGCCAATAGAAAGATGAGGTGAAGTGTCCATTGGGAAGCTGGAAACGGCAGCTCCTCCTTTGTGGAGATGGTGATGTCAGTAAAAACCTGGGCCAAAGGAAGGGCAGGACTCCTTACGTTGCGTTCCTACAGACACAAAACAGCCTGGATATCCATGACCTCATAAGTGCCTGACACTACCTACACAAGACCATCATAAGAGGAGGAAAAGATGATGATGTCAAAATAAAAGAGAGACTGATTGAGAGGGGGAGGGGATATGATGGAGTTTCAAAGGGGAAAGTGGTGGGGGGGAAGGCATTACCATGGGATAGATATTGTTTACAATCATGGAAGTTGTTAATAGAAAGAATTAAAGTTAAAAAAAAAATTAAAAAAACTCAAAAAGGGCTGGAGAGATGGCTTAGAGGTTAAGCGCTTGCCTGTGAAGCCTAAGGACCCCAGTTCGAGGCTCGATTCCCCAGGACCCACGTTAGCCAGATGCACAAGGGGGCGCACGCATCTGGAGTTTGTTTGCAGTGGCTGGAAGCCCTGGCGCATCCATTCTTTCTCTCTATCTGCCTCTTTCTCTCTCTGTCTGTTGCTCACAAATAAATAAATACAAATAAATTTAAAAAAAAACTCAAAAAATACAATGTGCTTCCCCCAGACACAAAATGGCCTGGATATCCATGACCTCACAGTGCCTGACACTCCCTACACAAGACCATCATAATAGGAGGAAAAGATGATGACATCAAAATAAAAGAGACTGATTGAGAGGGGGAGGGGACATGATAGAGAGTGGAGTTGTTAAGGAGAAAGTGGGGGGAGGGAGGGCATTACCATGGGATATTGTTTATAATCATGGGAGTTGTCAATAAAAAAATTAAAATAAAAAGTAATTTTAAAAAGCTCAAAAACAAACAAACAAACAAACAAACCCTGGGCACAGTGAACATTCCCCTAAGGGGCTTTATGGGACCTGCTCAGAGGACTCCACAATAGTACTGGTTTTCCTCCCAGTTCCACAACCTGGGGAAATTGATGGTTTTATTGGCACCATTAAATTTGGAGTTTCCTTAAGGGCCCTGTAAGGTGGGATGTCTCAATGATGTCTAATCCACATAGAATATAAATCTCACTCCCCGTCTGTCTATAGGGTGAAATTACAATGAACTATGAATTGAAAGTCGTGACGACCGCTGATTCAACAGACGTCATGTGCTGTTTGTCTTTCTAGAAGTATCTATCGCTATTGAGATAGACCACCGGCCCAGGTGTTGAGTGCCTGCAAGTCCCCTGACCCTGTCCGAGTTAAAGTCCCTGTGTACTTAGAGGCGGGAATGCGGGGTTCCTAAGGGGAGGCTTGGCTGGCCTCCTTTCTTCGTTCCTGAGAGACCCGCACTGACATCGGCTCTAACTGTGCCTACAGTTTCATCCATTGCAGCAGAAGCTTGTCACTGGCTGTTGCAGTCCGGTTCGCATTGCTGGTAGAAATCGCCCAACCAAGAGCAGCTTGTGGGAAAAAGAGGTTTATTTTGAGCCGGGCGTGGTGGTGCACACCTTTAATCCCAGCACTCGGGAGGCAGAGGTAGGAGGATTGCTATTGTTCAAGGCCACCCTGTGATGACCGAGTTAATTCCAGGTCAGCCTGGACCAGAGTGAGACCCTACCTCGAAAAAACAAAAACAAAAACAAAAAAAAAAAAAAAGAAGAGGTTTATTTGGCTTACAGGCTCGAGGGGAAGCTCCACGATGGCAGGGGAAAACGACGGCATGAGCAGAGGGTGGACATCATCTCCTGGCCAACATAAGGTGGACCATAGCAACAGGAGAGTGTGCCAAACACTGGCAAGGGGAAACTGGCTGTAATACCCATAAGCCAGCCCCCAATAATGCACTGCCTCCAGGAGGGGTTAATTCACAAATTTCCATCAGCTGGGAACCCAGCATTCGGAACACCTGAGTTTATGAGAGACACCTGGATCAAACCACCACGGAGAGTATAAAAAGCTCCTGGTGTTCTTTGTGAGTACTTACCTCTGGAAAGGAAAAAAAGTCCTGCTTGGAAGGTTTAAAAGTCTAGCCGACATTAAGCAAAGGGCAAGGACCCTGCAGCCAGTGGACGGGGCTCCATGCAGACAGGCTGGGATGTCACTCAGCCCCGTGGCTTCTTGGACTTGCAGCCCCCGGAGAGGAATCCTGAACAGCTGGGAAAGCGACAGTGGGTGTTCATTCATCCTTTTTTCTTTTCTTTGAAAAAATATTTTATTTACTTATGAGAGAGAGAGAGAAAGAGAATGGGTGTGCCAAGGCCTCTAGCCACTTAAGCTCCAGGTGCATGTGCCACCTTGTGCATCTGGCTTACGTGGGTGCTGGGAAATTGAACCTAGGTCCTTTGGCTTCACAGACAAGTGCCTTAACCGCCAAGCCATCTCTCCAGCCCCTCACTCATCATTTTCTTGTTGAGCCACAGACCCTTCTCTGAGACAGGCTCACATCAGCCTAATTGCATCTTCTCCAAGCCGCCTTTAAAAACTACAGCTCAATGCCGGGTGTGGTGGCGCATGCCTCTGATCCCATCACTCGGGAGGCAGAGGTAGGAGGATCGCCCTGAGTTTGAGGCCACCCTGAGATTACATACTGAATTCCAGGTCAGCCTGGACCAGAGTGAGACCCTACCTCAAAAAAAAAAAAAAGAAAGAAACATAGAAAAGTCAGAGCAGGTAGAGAGAAGGACACAGATGTACTTATTTGAGACAGAGAGAGGGAGAATATGGGCGCACCAGGGCCTCTAGCCACTGTAAACAAACTCCAGATGCATGCACCACCATGCGCATCTGGCTTACATGGGACCTGGAGAATTGAACCTTGGTCCTTAGGTTTCACAGGTATAACAACTTAACCACTAAGGCATCTCTCCAGCCCTGACCTTTTTTTTAATGTGAGAGAGCAGGAGAGAGAGAGAGAGAGAGACAGACAGAGAGAGAGACAGAGAGAGAGAGAGAGAGAGAATTGGCACACGAGGTCCTCCAGCCACTGTAATTGAACTCCAGACGCATGTACCCCCTTCTACAAATGTAAAACCTTACATCACCTTGTGTATCTGGCTTATGTGGGACCTGGAGAGAAAAAACATGGGTTCTTAGGCTTCACAAGCAAGTGCTTTAATGGCTAAGCCATCTCTTCAGCCCTTTCCACTGAGAGGTTTGGCTGTTGTGGTGGTCATTTTTGTTGTTGTTGTTGCTGACCTGTGAGAATATGTGACGGAGCAAACTGAGGCACAAGGCTGGAGAGATGGCTTAGTGGTTTGCTTGTAAAGCCTCTAGGTGTAGGTTTGATTTCCCCATTACACACGTAAAATCTGAAGCACAAAGTAGCACATGTGTCGAGTTTGTTTGCAAAGTCAGGCGAGATGGCTCAGTGGTTAAAGGCACTTGTTTGCAAAGTCTGCTGCTCAGGTGGGGGGGGGGGGGAGAAGTGCCGGGGAGATGGCTCAGGGGCTGAGGCACTTGCCTGTAAAACCTACGGACCCAGGTTCAACTTCCCAGTACCCACGTAAAGCCAGATGCACATCTGGAGTTTGTAGTGGCTAGAGGCCCTGGTATATCTATATTCTCCTTCTCTCTCTCCCTCTCTCTCTCTTTCTCTCATATAAAAAAAACAAACAAAGCCGGGTGTGGTGGAGCACACCTTTAATCCCAGCACTTGGGGGGCAGAAGCAGGAGGATCTCCGAGAGTTTGAGGCCACCTGAGAATATGTAGTGAATTCCAGGTCAGCCTAGGCTAGAGCAAGACCCTACCTTGAAAAACAAAAACAAAAAGAGAGAGAGAGAGAGAGAAACAAAATAAAATAAAACAAAAACATGAAGCAGGCATGCAAATTTGTAATCCCAGTACTGGGGAGGTTGAGTCAGGAGGATTTCAGGTTTGAGGCCAGTCTGAGCTACACAGTGAGACTTCATTTCACAATTCAGGAACCAGAACTGCCTTTTTTGTTTTGTTTTGTTTTAAAAGGTAGGATCTCGATCTAGCCCAGGCTGACCTGGGATTCACTATGGAGTCTCTCTGGGTGGCCCCCGAACTCACGGGGATCCTCCTACCTCTGCCTCCTGAGTGCTGGGATTACAGGCATGCGCTGCCATTCTTAAATCTAAAACTATGAAAATAGTATTTTAAATCCCGTGCTGTGGAGAATGACAATTGCTACTGAAGAGTGTATCAATTATTAAGTGCGGACCACTGCTATTTTGGTCCCGTTTACAGTAGGAAGATCATTTCCAAGAATGCCATAAGCTTTGCGTCAGTTAATTCCAGCCTCACTCCTTCCTCTGAGGCAGAAATATCAGCACTGGGTACCGGGGAGGGGGGCTTGGATTGTGGGGCTGGAGACAGACTGTTGGAGGGACAGAAGGGTAAGAACAGCAGGTGTTTTTGAAATCTGACTCCGAAACTAGTTAATTTTGGTTCATTAGTGTTGATGGAGGCAGCTCTGGTCTTTGCAGAATGGATTGAACGCAGTGGGGAGCTTCATTCATTTAGATAGTCTCCCCTCAGAGTAGAGGCCTCACCCAGACTCTGCGACTATGCCCTGCCGTGATGAGAGGCCCGGTGAGGGCAAGCCTCCTCTCCTGCCAGGCCTGCTTTGCTGGAAGGTGCCATCCCTTGATCCTGAGAGCTCAGGAAGGTGGCTGTGTCTCTGAGCTGTCAGGCAGTTTACTCAGCCAGGCAAAATTTCTTTTCATATTTCTTTCCTTTTTTTTTTTTTTTTCAAGGTAGGGTCTCTCTCTCTCTAGCCCAGGCTGACCTGGAACTCACTGTGCAGTCTCAGGCTGGCCTCGAACTCATGGCGATCCTCCTACCTCTGTCTCCTGAGTGCTGGGATTAAAGGCGTGCACCACCACGCCTGGCTCTATTACTCCCCAACGCCCCCCCACAAGGTAGGGTCTCACTCTAGCTCAGGCAGGTCTCAAGGTGGTCTCAAACTCATGGTGAACTTTCCTACCTCTGCCTCTGAAGTGCTGGGATTAAAGGTATGTGCCACCAATCCAGGCCTACCTGTTTTTTTTTCTTTTTAATTGCTTAGTCATCTGTGTATGTGTGAGAGAGAATGGGCACACTAGAGCCTCTGGCCACCGCAAACGAACTCCAGATGCATGCACCACCTTGTGCATCTGGCTTATGTGGGTTCTGGGGAGTCGAACCTGGGCCCCTAGGCTTCACAGGCAAGCACTTTAACAACTAAGCCATCTCTCCAGTGTCCCATTACCTTTTTTTTCTTTTTTCTATTTATGAAAAAGAGAGAGAGAGGAAAAATGGGTGCGCCTTGACCTCTAGGCACTGCAGCCATTTTTTTTTTTTTAATTGAGGAAACGTCTTGCTGAAGCCCAGGCTGAATTCCCATCACAATTACCCTACCTCTGCCTCCCAAGCGCTGGGATTAAAGGTGTGTGCCACCACATCTGGCCCATTACATTTAAAAAAAAAAAATTTTTTTTTCAGCGAAGCCTGGTAGCATATGCCTTTAATCCCAGCACTTGGGAGGCAGAGGTAGGAGGATTGCCATGAGTTCAAGGCTCCCTGAGACTCCATAGTAAATTCCAGGTCAGCCTGGGATACAGTAAGACCCAACCTTGAAAAAACCAAAAAATTATTCATTCATTTGTGTGTGTGTGAGAGAGAGAGAGAGCGCAAGCACGCATCAGGGCCTCCAGCCACTGTAAAAAAAACTCCAGACACATGCGCCACCTTGTACATCTGGCTTATGTAGGTACTGGGGAACCAAACCTGGGTCTTTTGGCTTTACAGGCAAGCGCCTTAACTGCTTAAGCCATCTCTCCATGGATATTGGGTATTACCACATTGCTCCAGTTGGCTTTGAACTTAGGATCCTTCTATCTTAGCTTCCTATGTACTACAATTAGAGACATGCACCACCACATCCAGTTAAGACAGTTTTCTTTCTTTCCTTTTTAAATATTTTATATATTTGTGTGTGTGTGTGTGAGAGAGAGAGAGAGAGACAGAGAGATAGATACAGAGAGAGAATGAATGTGGGCATGCCAAGGCCTCCAGCCACTGCAAACGAACTCCAGATGCATGCATCACCTTGCATCTGGCTTATGTGGTTCCTGAAGAATTGAAAATGGGGCTTTTTTCTTTTTCTTTTTTTAAATTTTATTTATTTATTTGCAAGGAGAGAGAGAGAGAGAGAAGACAGAAGGAGAGAGAATGGGCATGCCAGTGCTTCTAGCCACTGCAAATGAACTCCAGACACATGTGCTCCTTGTATATCTGGCTTATATGGGTCCTGGGGAATCAAACCTGGGTCTTTTGGATTTGAAGACAAATGCCTTAACTGTTAAGCCATTTCTTCAACCCTGGAACATACTCTGTAGCCCAGGCTGACCTGGAGTTCATGGTGATCCTCCTACTTTAGCCTCCTGGGATTAAAGGAATGGGCCACCATGTCTGGCTCAGGTTTTTTGTTTTTCTTTTTTGGGTTTTCGAGTTAGGGTCTTGCTCTTATCTAGGCTGATCTGGAATTCATTATGTAGTCTTAGGGTGGCCTTGAACTCACAGTGATCCTCCTACATCTGCCTCATGAGTGTTGGGATTAAAGGCATGTACCACCATGCCCATCTAAATTATTATTTTTTTGAGGGGGAGTTTGAGGTAGGGTCTCACTCTAGCCCAGGTTCACCTGGAATTCACTATGGAGTCTCAGGGTGGCCTTGAACTCATGGCGAACCTCCTACCTCTGCCTCCCAAGTGCTGGGATTAGTTTTTTTTTGTTTGTTTGTTTTGTTTTTTTTAATGAGAAGCATGATCTGGCATATAGGTTAAGAAGACAAAGTTCAGGGCTGGAGAGATGGCTTGGCAGCTAAGGCATTTGCCTGCAAAGCCTAGGGACCCAGGTTTGATTCTCCAGTACCCATGTAAGCCAAATGCACAAGGTGGCACATGTATCTGAAGTTCGTTTGCAGTGGCTGGAGGCCCTGGTGTGCCCATTTAAAAAAAAAAAAAAAAAAGTCAAACTTCATCTGAGCATGGTGGCACCAGCCTTTAATTTCCCCAGCACTCGGGAGGCAGAGGTAGGAGGATGGCTGTGAGTTCGAGGCCACCCTGAGACTGCGTAATGAATTCTAGGTTAGCCTGGGCTATAGTGAGACCTTACATCAAAAAACTAAAGAAAGAAAAAAAAAAGGCAAAGGTTAGCAATAATCAATACCAAGTAGGCCTCCCACCTCTCCTAACCTTTTTAGTTCTTTGACTGAGAAACAAGTACCCATAAATAGATTTTATAATCTTTTCAGAAATATCATCATCCATCAATGTCCTTTTTTTTTTTTTTTCTTTTTTTGAGGCATGGCTTCTCATGTTCAGGCTGCTCTCAGGCTTTCCATTCTACTGCCTCAGCCTCTACATCAGCTGGGGTGATTACAAGCATCCACCATTCTTCTGATTGCCAAGAAGGGAGAGAGAGGAATGAGAATGGGCAGCCTGGTGTGCTGGTGCACGCCTTTGATCCTAGCACTGGGGAGGCAGAGGTAGGAGGATCGCTGAGGGTTCAAGGCCATACTGAGATTGCAGAGTGAATTCCAGGTCAGCCTGGGCTAAAGCCAAAAAAAAAAAAAAAAGGATCCCTCATGAACACAGATGCAAAAATTCTCAACAAAATATTGGTAAACAGAATCCAAGAATATATAAGAAAGATCACTCACCCTGACCAAGTAGGCTTTATCTCAGAGATGCAGGGATGGTTCAACATATGCAAATCAATAAATGTAATACATTATATAAATTGACTGAAGGACAAAAAGTACATGATCATCTCATGCACAAAAAGCATGTGACAATATCCAACATTCCTCCATGATAAAAGTCCTACAGAAAATGGGAATAGAAGGAACATATCTCAATATAATAAAGGGTATTTATGACAAGCCTACAGCCTACATATTACTAAATGGGGAAAAACTGGAAGGTTTTCCACTAAAATCAGGAAAAAGACAAGGGTGTCCACTGTCCCCACTTTTTTTCTTTTTTTAAGTTGAGTCTCACTCTGGTCCAGGCTGACCTGGAATTCACTATGGAGTCTCAGGGTGGCCTTGAACTCATGGCGATCCTCCTACCTCTGCCTCCCGAGTGCTGGGATTAAAGGCATGCGCCACCACACCTGGCCCACTTTTATTTAATATAGTTCTGGAAGTCTTAGCCATAGCAATAAGGCAAGAGACACACATAAAAGGGATACAAATTAGAAAGGAGGGGATCAAGTTATCATTATTTGCAGATGACATGATTCTATACATAAAGGACCCTAAAGACTCTACCAGAAAACTGTTAGAGCTGATAAACACCTATAGCCACGTAGCAGGATACAAAATAAACACATAGAAATCAGTAGCCTTCCTATATGCTAACAACAAACACACAGAGGATGAAATCAGAGAATCTCTCCCATTCATGATTGCATCAAAAATAAAGTACCTTGGAATAAACCTAACCAAGGAAGTGAAGGATCTCTACTATGAAAACTTTAAAAGACACAAGTGAGAAATTTTGCAGAAGATACTAGGAAATAGAGAAACATCCTTTGTTCCTGGATCAGAAGAATCAATATTGTGAAAATGGCAATCTTACCAAAAGCAATCTACACATTTAATGCAATCTCCATCAAAATTCCAACAGAATTCTTCACAGAAATAGAAAGAATTCAATTGGAATCACAAAAAAAATCTCGAATATCTAAAACAATACTGAGCATCAAAAATAAGGCTGGTGTCACCATACCTGATTTTAACCTATACTACAGAGCCATAGTAACAAAAACAGCATGGTACTGGCACAAAACAGGCATGTAGACCAATGGAACAGAATAGAGGACCCAGATTTAAGTCCAAGTAGCTATAGCCACCTGATATTCATTAAAAATGCCAAACATACTCACTGGAGAAAAGACGGCCTCTTCAACAAATGGTGCTGGGAAAACTGGATATGTATCTATAGAAGGATGAAAATAGATCCTTATCTCTCTCCATGCACAAGAATTAAGTCCAAATGGATTAAAGACCTTAACATCAGACCTGAAACTCTGAAACTGCTAGATGAAAAAGTAGGGGAAACCCTCCAACATACTGGTCTTGGCAAAGACTTTCTGAATATAACCCAATTGCTCAGGCAGTAAAGCCACAGATTAACCACTGGGACCTCATGAAATTACAAAGATTTTGTACTGCAAAAGACACTGCGAATACAGCAAAGAGGCAACCAACAGAATGGGAGAAAATCTTTGCAAGCTATACATATAGGATATTACAAAGAACTCAAAAAACAAAATCAAACAAGTCAATTAAAAAATGGGCTATGGGGGCTGGAGAGATGGCTTAGTGGTTAAGTGCTTGCCTGTGAAGCCTAAGGACCCTGGTTTGAGGCTCGGTTACCCAGGTCCCAGGTTAGCTAGATGCACAAGGGGGCGCACACATCTGAGTTCATTTGCAGAAGCTGGAAGCCCTGGTGCGCCCATTCTCTCTCTCTCCCTCTATCTGTCTTTCTCTCTGTGTCTGTCGCTCTCAAATAAATAAATAATTTTTTTTAAAAGGGCTATGGAACTAAATAGAGAGTTCTCAAAAGAAGAAATACAGATGGCATATAAGCATCTAAAAAAATGTCCTACTTCCCTAGTCATCAGGGAAATGCAGATTAAAACTACCTTGAGATTCCATCTCACTCCTGTCAGATTGGCTACCATCATGAAAACAAATGATCATAAATGCTGGTGAGGATGTGGAAAAAGAGGAACCCTTCTACACTGTTGGTGGGAATGCTATCTGGTCCAGCCATTGTGGAAATCGGTGTGGAGATTCCTAAGACAGCTGAAAATTGATCTACCATATGACCCAGCTATAGCACTCCTAGGCATATATCCTAAGTACTCATCTCATTTCCTTAGAAGTATATGCTCAACCATGTTTATTGCTGCTCAATTTATAATAGCTGGAAAATGGAACCAGCCTAGATATCCCTCAACTGATGAGTGGATAATGAAGATGTGGCACATTTATACAATGGAATTCTACTCAGCAGTAAAGAAAAATGAAGTTATGAAATTTGCAGGAAAATGGATGAATCTGGAAAGGATTATACTAAGCGAGGTAACCCAGGCCCAGAAAGCCAAATGTCACATGTTCTCATGTGGATCCTAGCTACAGATGACTGGACTTCTGTGTGAGTAGGAAGAAAACTCAGTAGCAAGGCCAGTAAGCTAGAAAAAAGATATAAAGGGAAAAGAAAGGAAGGGAGGGAGTTACTTAATAGGATGATATTGTATATATGTAAGTAGAACAATAGATTAACGGGGGTGAAAAGGCCCAAGTGAGGTCAGGGGAAGAGATTGAGTAAAAGAAAGGTGGAGGGAGGGCTAATCAAAATCTAAGAGGATATAAATAAATCGACTTCGTTGGACAATGAAACACTCAGGAGCTATAGATTGTTGCTAGAAAATTTTCAGTGCCAGGGATGGGATACCTTCCAGCGAATTTTTGGCCAGGGAGGTCCCTGATGCCCCCAAAACATTACAGGCTATTGCCAAGGCCCTTGGTTTCCTACCAGGAATAGATGGTAAGACCCTATTGCTGAAGACTCCACATACTTGGGCTGCAAGGCCACTTAGAAATCCTGCTGGAACTGAGCTGATAACCTCCTCCATGTAGACCAGCTGACAGAAAGCTGGAAGAAGCCATTCTACATGCAGTTCAATTGGAGAAAGATACACCACCAGTGAAGATCCTCAACAGTGGACACTGCAAGCCTTATATTTGGCCAGCCAGGCCAAATGAGCCAATGGGTGCAATAGTGGCACGTCTGTCATGGTGGAAACCAACTTCCCTCTAATTGGACTGGAGGCCTGCTCCATGGGAGGGAATACATTCATGATACTGAAAACTTAAAACAGGGGTAGTCATGAGCCCTAGGGGTGTAACATCTACTGATGTCTGGAAAAATGTATATACTATGCTTATCAAACTGCCCAGTAAGCACTTCTCTTAATGTTCATGCCCATATATTAATGCTAGTCTCACTTTTGGCAGACAACCTTCTCTTTTCAGAGGGCAGTGACCTTGGGATGACTCAGAAGGCATCATGGTGCTGGAAAGAAGTGATAGGAGTGCTCAGTACTGCAACATCTGTATCACAACTTTCAAGGCTCAGGGTCTGTTGCAGAAGAGGTGGCAGAAAGAATGTAAGAGCCAAAGGAAGGGTAGGACTCCTTACAACGTGTTCCTCCAGACACAAAATGGTCTGGATACCCATGACCTCACAGTGCCTGATACTACCTACCCAAGACCATTATAATAGGAGGAAAAAATGGTGACATCAAAATAGAGACTGAGATGGGGAAGGAATATGATGGAGAATAAAGTTTCAAAGGGGAAAGTGGGGGGAGGGAGGGCATTACCATGGGATATTGTTTACAGTCATGGAAGTTGTTAATAAAAAATGTTGAAAAGAAAAAAAAAAAATAAGGACTGGAGAAATGGCTCAGCAGTTAAGGCATTTGTCTGCAAAGTCAAAGGACCTCAGTTCAATTCCCCAGGACCCATGTAAGCCAGATGCAGAAGGTGGTGCATGTGTCTGGAGTTCGTTTGAAGTGGCTGGTGGCCCTGTTTCACCCATTCTCTCTCTTTCTCTCTTGCACTGTCTCAAATAAATAAATAAATAAATTTTTAAAAAGCAAGAAAAAAAAGGAGCACACAGGGCCCAGTGTTGATGCAAACAAATTCCAGATATATGGGCCTCTTTGTGCACCTGCCTTTATGTGGGTACTGGGGAATTGAACCCAGGCTGTCAGGCTTTGCTGGCAAGTACCTTTAACCACTAAGTCATCTCTCCAATCCTGCCCTTTTTTTATTTTTACTTTTTTTATTTTTTATTAACATTTTCCATGATTATAAAAAAATATCCCATGGTAATTCCCTCCCTCCACCCTCCCCCGCACTTTCCCCTTTGAAATTCCATTCTCCATCATATTACCACCCCATCTCAATCATTGTACTTACATATATACAATATCAACCTATTAAGTACCCTCCTCCCTTCCTTTCTCTTCCCTTTATGTCTCCTTTTTAACTTCCTGGCCTCTGCTACTAAGTATTTTCATTCCCACGCAGAAGCCCAATCATCTGTAGTTAGGATCCACATATGAGAGAGAACATGTGGCGCTTGGCTTTCTGGGCCTGGGTTACCTCACTTACTATAATCCTTTCCAGGTCCATCCATTTTTCTGCAAATTTCATAACTTCATTTTTCTTTACAGCTGAGCAGAACTCCATGGTATAAATATGCCACATCTTCATTATCCACTCATCAGTTGAGGGACATCTAGGCTGGTTCCATTTCCCAGCTATTATAAATTGAGCAGCAATAAACATGGTTGAGCACATACTTCTAAGGAAATGAGATGATTCCTTCGGATATATGCCTAGGAGTGCTATACTGCCCCCCCCCTTTTTTATTTGTTTGTCTGTTTGCTTATTTGAGGTAGGGTCTCACCCTAGGCCAGGCTGACCTGGAATTCACTATGGAGTCTCAGGGTGGCCTCGAACTCACAGTGATCCTGACTACCTCTGCCTCCCAAGTGCTGTGATTAAAGGCGTGCGCCACCGCACTGGGCCTCTCTCATATAGACTAAGGTCTCAGTCCCTGGAATGGTGCTACCCCACCACTGAGGTCTTCCCACCTCAATTCACCTAATCAAAATCATTCCTCACAGTGACCCTCTCAGAGCTTCAAATCATAGGCAAGAGTGCTTTTGCTTATCCAAGAACATGCTGTGCTCAGGAACAGATAAAAAAGCAAAGAAATCCAGGCATGGTGGCGCACAGCTTTGATCTCAGCACTCGGGAGGCAGAGGTAGGAGTATCGCCATGTGTTAGAGACAGACATTATTTGAGAGAGACAGATAGAGAGAAAAAACAAAAAAATAAAACGGATGCATCAGGGCCCCTAGCCACTGCAAATGAACTCTAGACACATGTGCCACCTTGTGCCTCTGGCTTACATGGGTTCTGGGGAATCCAATCTGGTTCCTTTGGCTTCGCAGGCAAGTGTCTTAACTTCTAAGCCATCTATCCAGCCCCTCAATCTTAAGATTGTCATTTTGTCTTGTGTTTTTCAAGGCAAAGTTTCTCTCTAGTCCAGGCTAGCTTCCAACTCACAGCAATCCTCCTTTCTGTGCCTCGCAAGTGCTGGAACTGAAGGCGTGTGGCACCACACTTGGCTAAAACAATTCTTTTTCCAAATATTTTATTTATGTACTTGAGAAAGAGCATGAAAGAGAGAGAGAGAGAATGAATGAATGAATGAATGAATGAAAACGGGCATGCCAGAGCCTCTGGCTACTGCAAACGAACTCCAGATGCATGTACCACCGTGTGCATCTGGCTTTATGTGGGTTCTGTGGAATCAAACCCGGGTCTTCAGGCTTTGAAGGCAAGTCCCTTAACTGGCGAGCCATCTCTACAGCCCACGTCTAGATCTAAATAGTCATTTGAGAGGTGGGGTTTTGTTTTTCTTTTAAGACATGGTCTCATGTAGTCCAGGCTAGCCTTGAACTTGCTCTGTAGCTGAGGCTGCCCTTGAACGTCTGAACTTCCAATCCTCCTTGCTCCCAAGTGCTGGGATTACAGGCTCTGTACCACAATGCTAGGATTTCCTTTTCAGGTTCTGAACTGGGCAATACCTTGGTGAAAGTGGATGGAAGCAAGTACTGTCTGGTGGCGCTGTCTGAGCCCCGAGGTAGATGGGGTCAGGTGGTTGTGACGGCATCCAGGTGCAGGGATGAAATGACTTGAGCTAGGAGCCAGACCTGTTTCTTGTCTCACACCTGCCATGCTGCTTCTCCTTGAAACCCAGCCAAGTTCCAACCACATTTGCCTTGAGGCTTTGTTACCCCTCTCTAAAATGAGAGTAGAAAACCTCTAGGTTCTTCTAAATATTAATAATAATAATAATCATCATCATCATCATCTTTCTGAACCCTTTAAATTTTTTTAAATTTTTTAAAAATTTATTTATTAGAGTCAGAGAGAGAGGGAGGAAGAGAGAGAGAGAGAGAGAGAGAGAGCAAGAGTGAGAATGGGCACGCCAGGGCTTTCAGCCACTGCAAAGGAACTCCAGATGCGTGCGCCCCCTTGTGCATCTGGCTAACGTGGGTCCTGGGGAACCGAACCTAGGTCCTCTGGCTTTGCAGGTAAGTACCTTAACAGCGAAGCCATCCCTCCAGCCTAAAACCTTTAAATCTTAATGAATTCTAGAGATTTACATATGAAGATTCTAGATGTCATCCAGAATTCAGAAGAGAATTTAGATGTAACAATTCTCAACCTAATTTCCCACTCAAAGTACAATGGACTAGAATTGTTTTTTAGGAGTGCTTTCTAAACTGATTATAGCGAGACAAGACAATCCTGTCTGCGTCCTTCTGTATTCTTTGTTTAAGAAAATGATTTGGGAATTGCTGCTGCCGTAGTAGCTAATGATATTAAACTTAACCAAAAATGTTACGTTCAAAACAAATGAAATGATTTAAGCTTATCTCTAAGACGTTTATGAAAATATACTTCAGAGGCACAAACTGTATTGTCACCAAATTAATTTGTTTTTTTCCTAAGCTCAAATTTAATTTAAAAGGAGGCATTTCTTCAACCATTTCAAACAACAGACTGCAAAGGGATTTTGAATAGAGAACGCAGGAAATAAATATAGTAATGTTCAACAAGTAACCAACACAATGGTTATTCTGTCTTCTGTTGCTCGTGGTGCATTTATGGAGTATTTTTTTTTTCAACAAATTGTTAAATAATTGATCCTTTTTTGTTTGTTTGTTTGTTTGTTTGTATTTATTTGACAGTGACACAGAGAGAAAGAGGCAGATAGATAGAGAATGGGCGCGCCAGGGCCTCCAGCCACTGCAAACGAACTCCAGACGCGTGCACCCCCTTGTGCATCTGGCTTACGGGGGACCTGGGGAATCAAGCCTTGAACCGGGGTCTTTAGGCTTCACAGGTAAGCGCTTAACCACTAAGCCATCTCTCCAGCCCCCAAGAATTGATTCTTGCTGGTGTGATGCCAGCCTCAACCACGGCTCTTGCCTGCAAACTTTTTTTTTTTTTTCCCAGCCATATACCCTATGACAAATCTATCACCAAGACCTGCTAAGTACTTGGTCTGTGGTTCTCATAACTGACCTTCATCCTTCTAGACCTGGGGGCCGGGTTTCTATTCCTGGCTTACTGAAAGGGCTCTTTCCTTAGAGGAGCCCACAGGGCAGAGCAGTGTCCTGAGATGAAGCTTTCAACAATTTGTGCTATTTCTGTTAGGAAAGCTTCAGGGGATCCCACTGCTTACAGATTGAAATCTGCATACTCCTTGTTTCCCCGCATTGTTTCATCAGGGCCAAACGCATTCGCTTTCTCAACACGCGATAATCCTCCGCATCTCAGATTTGCTACTGGGAATCCTTCCCTCTTTCTTTCTGCTAACTCATGGCTCTTACCTCCTTCCATTCTGCCTTGGATTCACTTCCTTCGGGATGCTTTCTTTGTTCAGTAGTTATCGGATAAGCAACTCTTTTGTTTTTGAGATTTTTTTTTTAATCCATTAAGTGCTTTTAAAATGAATTACCCAAGTCTCGGGGATAAACAGCTCACAGAGATTTTCATCTTTAAGAACCACCCAGAGAGACTTTTGTCAGAGGCAGCATTCCAATTTTCACTAAGAATCCACACAGGAACCAGAGCGAATGACTCTTTATGGTGACCTCTAGTGGGCACGGGACAGTCCTACAAAATTATGAAAAGTGGAGAAAGTAAAAAAAAAAAAACAAAAAAAAAACAACCCTCCCAGTAACAAGCAGGGTTACTCAGTGGTCATATGACCACATCCTACCTCAGCCCACCTTCTTATTATGTCTTGTTCTTTCCAATGTTTGTTTTGTATCTAACATAGTTTGCCTACATATAACTCACCTGTTCTCGCCTTTGGAGGGCTGAGCCGCGGGTATCGCGTTTCGTGTGAATTGCTGATACATATCCCTGCCAAGGGGAAACCCAACTCCATGGGCATGGAACATAGCGCACCGTAGCTGGCCCTGGGTCGGCGGAGCCTTATAAGTGTCTCTCCACGTTTCGAGGGCTGGTGCTGCAGCCTGATCGCGGGTGCAAATCAGAGGGTAGAGAGGGGTGCGGTGGGGGGCTGGAAGCGAATGGAGACCTGACGGAAAAGGGGAAGCGACCACAGCGCTGAGAAATTCTGGAACTGGCCGGGCGTGGTGGCGCACACCTTTAATCCCAACACTCGGGATCTCTCCGGTGGAGTTCGAGGCCACCCTGAGACCACATAGTGAATTCCGGGTCAGCTTGGACTAGAGTGAGACCCTACCTCGAAAACCCAACAAACAAGAAAAAAGAAAGAAAGGAATTCTGTGCATTGGCAGTGCAAAGCAGACCCTCTTCCACCCCACTCCACGGGAGGTACCAGCAGAGCGCCAACCCCCCCCCCCCCACATACACCCAACCAAGCGCCCTCGCCGGTAGGCGACTTCTCGGGATCAGGGTTGGCAAGGAAAGGGAGGGCGCCGCGGGCAGATAGAACTCGCGCCCGTGGCGGTGGCATGGCAGGGGAGGCTCGGAGCGCCACCGCCTTCGGAGCGCGCCGCACGTGGGTCGCCCCACGCGGGGAGAGGAAGCGCAAAGTCTGCAGGAAAAGCAGCGGCTTTGGGGAGGGGTGGGAGCTGATGTTTTCTTTGAGAAATCCTTTGGGGGTGGGGAGGCGTTCTTTGGGTTGGGGGTGGCAGAGGGTTGCGAACAGTTTGTGGGAAAGGCTCCCCAAACGCCATCCGCTTCCAACCCTCAAACCCTGGGTACCCTAGACCTCACCATCTCGGCATCCCTTATCCTCCTGTCGCCTCTCTTCGGGGACTGTTTAAAAAAATAAATTAATTAATTAAAGGATAGGTGGAGAGGGTCTGCCCGTTATCCCGATGGTCCCGGGGCGGGACGTGGCAAGCCAGGTACCCCGTCTGCAGGGGCTTGGTTCCCAACCATTCCCGGGGGTGATGCTCACGTCTCCTCGCATCCCCGCCTCGCGGACCCCTCCCGGCCACTGCGGGTAGGAGCGCACGGCGTCACGGAGGTCCAGGGCGGGGCGCCGGGGAATCCCAGCCGGAGAGAGCCGGCGAGGTGCGCGGGCGGGCGGGCGTGCAGGCCGGGGAGTGCGCGCGGAGGGAGGTGAGCGCGCGGAGCCGGCGGGCGAGGAAGAGGAGGAGGACGGCGAGGGAGGCCCCGCCCCCGCCTCCGGGAGCCGGCTCCTCTCCTGTCCTCTCTCCTCTCCGCCGCCACCGAGCCCCGCTCACTCTTTGCCTGTCGCCTCTGGACGGCGGCATCTGGACCCGAGGCACAAGAGGGAGGAACGCCACCGGGGAGCCCGGAGCCCCTTCCCAGGGCGCTGCCTGCGAGTGGACACTCCCGCTCTCCCAGGGGTCACCACCACCCGCTCTCCCCGGGGTGGGGGACGACGGCGGCGGTGCTGACACCGCGTTGCAACCGGAGGGGGAAACTCCCTAGCAACCCGCAGGTACCTCGGAGACTAGGGCGCACCGTGAGCAATCGGGGTGGCGCACCGGAGCGCATCCCCTCCCCAGTCTCTCCAGGGAGAGAGCGCGGGACACCCCTTCTTTCCCCTCCTCCCCGACGGCCGGCCACCGTGCGACGGCCCAGGGGACCCGGGGGAGGGGTTGGGGAGGGGGTGTCCAGCCATGACCTTCGGGCGCAGCGGGGCGACCTCGGTGGTCCTGAACGTGGGCGGTGCCCGGTACTCGCTATCCCGGGAGCTGCTGAAGGATTTCCCGTTGCGCCGGGTGAGCCGATTGCACGGGTGCCGCTCGGAGCGGGACGTGCTGGAGGTGTGTGACGACTACGACCGGGAACGGAACGAGTTCTTCTTCGACCGGCACTCGGAGGCCTTCGGTTTCATCCTGCTGTACGTGCGCGGCCACGGCAAGCTG